>NC_056726.1:183207441-183499782 GCF_019279795.1 Protopterus annectens
CAATCTAATGGAACAACCAGACGATCCTCTGTGTTTTCACCAGCCTCTACAGTGATGTCCAGGGGAGGTGGTACAGCAGCCAAATTTAACCTAATTTTTTTGGTCTTCTTCTTAGTAGATGTCTGACACTTGGAAAAAGACAATAACGTCATTGCACCCTGTGCCCGCAACTTAAGATGTTGGTTCATTAAGTAGCTAGACAAAGAGTAGAGATGACAATGAAGGGTCTTAGGGTCAAACGCTTGACAAACGGTATGGTCGTGAGAAGCATCCAAGCAAAAAAAGAGACTGCTGGTGATGGTTCTTAAGGGGAATCTGTCTCCCACACTGACATTTTCCCTTCTTGGATAAGATGACATGTTAAATTGTAAACAAAAAAAAATGAGATAAGAAGAAAACCCCAAAGGGCCACTTATCTAGAAAATGGCTTGGTAACCAGCACAAGCAAAGGAGCATAAAGACTGATGATCGAAGACAGCATTTGGACTGACAACAAAGTAGTTCTGTGGTATGTACGTCTGTATGTCACACTTATGCCCCACGTCATCAGCGAGGAACATACGTGTGATGTAGGACGTCCTTAAAAACCTAAGGCTTTGGTATGCTGGCTGGATGTAGGGCTACCCTTGGCAGGGGGTCTTGTTAGTAACAAAATACAACAACAGTGATACGGAAGGACATCAAATAGTACCCATCTCAACCCTGTAAAGAAAATCCTTTCTGCTATGACAAGAAAGAACTTTCAGTTTATGATGACCTCCCATGTCTGCAATGATGGGATAACCCTCATAATGACTACCTCCATTGATACAGCCACCCTTATCAAAGCATCAGAGAGTGCAATTTCTAATTTACTTACTATAACAGCAGATGCTTGAGAATATTTTTCTACTGCACTTATCAACAATGGGAACTTTGCCAAAGGCTGATTTGGATGTCTGTCTTGATTTCTCACAGCTGAGCCTCCCACTTCTTAAACACTGGCCTGGTGACCCCTTCTCTGGGACATCGGCACATCTCAATATCAAGAGGATACATGCCCATTACATCTTCAGTACCTCCTTGCCCCAGACAAGGCTAAACGCATACTAATTCTACAAAGACCTTCTCTACACTATGTACCTTGTCAAGCTCAGTCTAGCAGTAGAGAATCACAGCCCTCTTAGGAAGGATGGACAAAATGGCCAAGAACAGTCTCTGATGGTAGACAAAGAGGAGAAAGAAAGGGAAAAGAAGGCTGACTACCTAGACCCCGGTCAGACATAATCCCACAGGTAGAGCGGATGGTGGGATGGAAGCAGGACTGCAACAGTAATATATTTCAACATCTACGTATATGGAAAGTTATCTGTACTTCATTCTTCATACAGTTCATTGCTGCAGATATCAGCAATGGAAATATTCCTAAGCTGCTCCTCCTTAATACAGAAGTTGGTTAACGATAAGAAGGGGACTGAAACAACCCTCTCAAGATGGCAGAGGCAAACCCTAGCACAGCCCTGGAAATATTTAGTCTGTAGTGCCTTGATAATGTATGGAAAATGAACCAGGTGGATGCTTCCAAAATATCTTGTAGGAGTACACCTTTAGGGAATGCAGCAGTAGTGGTTACGCAGTTCTGAAACTGGTAATCCCTCTTTCTTTACAGCAAAATAAATTAATATTTGGCCTATTTTCTGACTCACACCGTTCTATCAAGAGAACATCTCAGTTGTCTATGTATGTCCAAAGAATGCAGAATGCTTTCCACTTTGGTCTTTACCATGCGAAAGAACACAGAGTTGAACAGCTTGATTCAAAGACATGTTTGTTACCACCTTAGGCATGAAAGAGAGGTTTGTTATCAATGTCACCCTATCTTTATGATAATACAAAAAAGGGCTTCTTGAATAAGAGCATGGAGTTCTGAAATCCTACTAGCTATCAGGAATGCAGTTGTCTCTGTCAGAATTTAGGGGTACTGTAGCTGCTTGTTCAAACGTAGGCAAGGTTATCTACTGTAAGATGAAAATAAGAAGCCAAACCGAGGGCTACTCTTTTCCTAGGTGGCCTAAGGCTGAAGATATCATTCAACAACTGACAGCTGGCCTGGAGGTTAGAGGGGGATCTAGAGGCGGGTAAGTAAAATAGCTAACAAATGTACCTTGAGATACCAAATATTAACCCTGACTAAAAAGGTTCAAACACCTGCACTCTCACTAGAACTTGGTTCCCACATTGGCACCAGAGGGAAAATCTGTTCCATTTAGCTAGGTAAGATTTACTGGTATTTGGCCTCCTAGTTCCACTTAGGCACATCCTGCGAGTACAGTTGCTCAAAGGGTATGAATGCTAAATCTTCCAGTCATCAAAATCTGAAAACTGCTCAGATTTAGTTTTAACAATGACTCCTACACACACACACACACACACACAGTATCAGGAGATCCAATACTTTGTAGAAACAGGAGATGTTTTTCTCTTACCAGCTCTAGGAGAATGGAACATCAGCATTGCCTAGACTATAATGGTGCGATAGGAATTGTCTGTGATCTGCCTTCACTTGCTTTTCTGGATGAACCTGGGGAGTAAGGGTACTGGACAGAAGGCATAAATAAAGAGACCTTCCCAATTCAGTCAGAAGATAGCCACTGCCCAAGTTTTTTCTCTGCGAAGTTCTGCAAAAAAAAAAAAACTTCAATTGTCTGCTCTCCAAAGAAGTAAAAAGGTCCATCTCTGGTAGGTCCTACTTGACCATTAGGTCTAAGAAAAGTCTTTCTGCATAGCATCCACTCATGGAGATTTGCTCAAACTATCTGCCAATAAGTTCTCCCGAGTATGTATTTTGGAAGCTCTCAGGGACAGCTGTACTACCTAAGCCTCCACACAGGCCTGTCACATGGAGGACAAGCAGCTTCTACACAGGTTTGAAAGCCATGAGTGCTTGAATCACTGACCCACTCTCTCCCATGCTGATGTGATTCTTGTTTTCTACAGGACTCCACATCCCATGAACCTTGACAGTCCTAAGTATGTGGTTCCACTTTCAAAGTCTGAAGCATCTGCTGTCAAAGTCTGACTGGAGGAAGACCGTCTGAAAGGTATCCACTTGTGTGTGTATATTCTTGTCTCCCACCATTCTAATTCCCTCCTTACACTGAGTAATACTGGGACAATACTCTGGCTGTGCTGCTCCTGTGTGTTCTTTAGGAACTACTAAAGTTTATTTGTGTGTTGTCTGTCAAGGTAATGAGTCTAAGACCCTCTTGAATTCTCTACCTGTAGTTTGTTGGATTCTGAGCCATGTCTTGGAAGTAGGCAGCCAAGGCTTCCATCTTTTCCTTGAGGAGGAAAGCCCTAAAAACTGCAAGAATCCAGGAAGGTTTCTAAAAAAGGCTCCCAATATGGCTGAAGTTTGGTTCGGCTTTTGTAAATTTAGGGACAGCCCCAAACTTTGAATACAGTCAAGGGTGCAAAGGTGTAAGTTAAGGGCCTCTCTACTGCCTTCTAGCTTTGCAGTTGAAATAAACAACTGGCCAGGCATAGGTAGATGTGAATGCCTTCATTCTGCAATGACTGAAGCCAGACTTTTTGAGAATACTCTCGTGCAGTAGCTAAAACAAAAGACAAAGTAAAACGGTAGTGCTGTTACCCCACGTCAAATCTCAGAAATGGTCTGCAATCCCTGTGAATAGGAATATGGAGGTAAGCATCCTTGAGATCTAAAGTTACCACCTAGGCTGTGTTTGTTAGGAAGGGCAGAAGGAATTTAAGAGATTAATTTTAATTACAATTAAAATTAAGAGCCTTAATTTTGATTTTTGGTGACATGGAAAAATAAAACTGTTTAAATTTGACAGTTATTACTACAGGCTTCCAAGGTCCATCTTTCCTGGATACAAGGAACAAACAGCCTTGTATAGAATCCCCTAGCAATAAGTTCCTTAGACAATGGCTACAGTCAGCCTACAGCCATCATTTTCATACTAAGAGGTTTTGATCCTTTAGTACCACAGGCATGCCCCTCAGGATAGAAAGGATAGCCCACATCTGGGCAATATATCAAAGCTTTTAGATCTTATAGGCATCATACCTCATACACATTCTCCCTGCATAAGATGTAGGACATAAAGTGAGCTATGAACACGAGCACTCAGAAGTGATTTCCCCTAGGAGGAAAAGGATACCCTCAGGGACAAGAGAGGACATGTACATCTAGAAGGCATAAAGACATAACGAAAAAGGAAGCAAGAGCCCCTCGACCAGGAGGGCAATAAAAACACAGGAACAACAGCTAGGAAAGAGGGAGGGACCAAATACTGCAACAGTGAAGAGAATGGAATCTACCATCACGGTAAGATTTTACACAAATTAAATATGTCCTTCCATATCACTGTGCAGTATTCTTTATATACGGGAGACTGCAACAGCTAAGAAAGCTGGGAGGAAGAAGGCACAGAAGAGCCCTTTACAAACCCATGCAGAATGGCACTGGCAAAACCTGCCCTGGCCCTAGAAACAACATGCAATTTGCAATGTTTAGTGAGAGTATGAACAGAGGACCAAGTAGCAGCCTCAAGGAAGGAATTGGTGTCCAAACCCTTCAGAAAAAGGCACCAGAGGAGGCAAACACCCTAGTAGAATGTGCCTCTACAGATGAAGAAAGATATTTGCCATGAAAAGAATAACAAAAGGCAACGGCCTTAGAAATCCAGGATGAAATGTGTGGTTGGAAACAGCCATACCCAAAGTCCTGGGATGAAAAGGAACAAAATGTTGCTCAGACTTCAAATTGCCTTTGTTTTATACAAACACCACCTGTGCTGTCAATGCAGTTTGTGCAGAAAGAAAAAAAGGAAAGAATGTGAATAGACTGATTAAGGGACAGCTCATTAATCACCTTGGGCATACAAGAAGGATTAGTTTGGAGACCCCCCCCCCGTCTCTGTGAAAAATTAAAAAAAGCAGGAATAGCCATGACAGCCTGAAGTTCGGACACTATCTTGGTGGAAGTAAGAGCCAAGAAAAGAACAGTCTTTCAAGTACAATGTTGCAAGGAAGCTGAACCAGCAAGTTCAAAAGGAACCTTAGTCAATTTTTCAAGTACAAAATCGAGGTCCCAAGAAGGTGGAATAGTCTTCCTGGGAGACCTGGTATGAAGGACATCTTTAAGAAATTGTTTGACCTTAAACTGAAAGGTCCAAAAGGATTCAAAGGCAGACGAGCAGAAATTGCTCAAAGGTGACCTTTCACTGAAGAGTATGCCAACCTAGCATGGAACAGATCACATAAATAAAACAGGACAGTAGGACCCCCCACTGATAGGGGATCCTGATGGTGAAAGAGGCACGAGACAGAAAATCTTTTCCATTTGGACATGTATGATTTTCTGCTTGTGGGTTTCCTGGCCTCCTGCAGAACCTGAAGCACGTCCTCAGAAAAGAGGTGCCAAAAAAGGAATAAAAGCCCTATCACCCACAATGTCATATGAAGAGTGGACAGGTGAGGATAGATAAGAGATCCCTTGTCTTGGGTGAGGAAACTTGTGGTGACTGCCTCTGGCCAGGTGATAGAGAAGGGAGAACCAATGCTGTCTGGGCCAAAAGGGAGTTACCAACAAAATTTTGGGAGAGTCCTTCCTGATTTTGTTCAGAACATGTGGCAACAGAGGAAGTTGGGGAAAGGAATACAGAAACATTCCCTCCCGAGGAAAAGACAGGGCGTCCACTTTCTAAGTCACAGAACTTGGTACTCTAGAACAGAATAGAGGAAGTTGTCTGTTCAGAGGGGAGGAAAAAAGATCTGTCTGAGGAATACCCCAAATATGGACTATGTCTAGAAACACATCTCTGTGAAGCATCCATTCATGAACCTGTGTTCTGGACCTGCTCAATGAAACTGCCACTAAATTGTGCTCAGAAGGACTGTAAACCGCCTGAAGAGTCACTTGTCAGCTAAATTCTCTGCCTGAAGAGCTCATTTGCCAAGGAGATAGGACCTCGTACTCCACTGCTTGTTGATGTACCACATCAAGGTGGTATTGTCTGTGAAGACTATGAGGGGGGGAAAAGGCAATTAAAAGCTTGCAGAGCCAGAAGCAGAGCTCTCATTTCTTTTATGCTGATATGATCTGAGTTTTGATGAGGAGGCCAGAAACCTTGGACCTTTACAGGACCACAAGAAGACCCCAACTCCAAGTCTGAGGCATCTGTGAACAACTCCTGAGAAAGAACTGGAACCAGAAAGGGAAGTTCCTGATTCAGACAGAGTTGTTCAATCCAACAATGAATCTCAAATTTGAGACAAAGAAGCAAAGGAATACAGGACTCCAGAGGGTGGAAATGTTGAAGCCACACTGGTATGAGGTACCACTATAGCTTCCTCATATGCAGCCTGGAGAGAGGAAGCATGGGAATAGTGGTGGCATAAACCCCAGAACCCTGAATAATTCCCATGCTGAAGAGAGGACACAGGAAAGAGACATTAGGAAAAAGGTTGTCAGGAAACAAAACCTTGGAAGCAGGAAGAGAAGCCAACATGGGAATAGTCTGAAATATGAACCTGGAATGGCTTCAGAAGATATTTCTTGAGATTTATGATGAACCCCACACTTTACAAAAAAAATGTTAAAGTGGAGATCCTGCAACAGACTGTTGGAAGGAGGAGCCTGAATGAGCAGATCATCCAGATAAGGGAAATTCTGTATCCCTCAAAGCCTACAAAAAGCAACAACAGGACCAAAGCACTTGGTGAATACCCTTGGGGCAGTAGAAAGGCCAAAGTGTAAAGCAGAGAACTGAAAATGAGAGAAAGAAACAGGGAAATGTACAAATTTCATGAACAGAGGGTGAATGGAGATGTGAAGGTATGCATCCTTGAGATCCAGAAAAAACAAAAAGGCCTGGGGAGAAAGAATAGAGAGCATCCAGAAAGAAGGGATATTAAGAAAGGTGTTGAGCAGAGAAAGATCCAGAATTAGTCTTCATGTACCCTCCTGCTGAAGAACCAAAACATTCTGGAGTAAAACCCCTTTTCCACTTGTGAGGGTGGAACAGGCTGAATGGTGTCCTGGTCCAAAAAGGACTATATAATCTTTGGGAAATGAGGGAGCTGTTCCAGAGGAGGTTGTGGAATGCCTGAAAAGGACGGAAGGGACTACCAAACCTTGAAATACCCCTGATAAATGATGGACAGCACCCAGAAGTTGGATGTGATCTGATGCCAGTTTGGAAAGGACAGGGAAAGGAGAGAGAGACAGGAGGACCTGTCCGAGGGGATGAGGAGGCCAAATGTCACAAGAAAATAGGTTTGTTCTGAAAAAATACTTCCAAGACAAATTAATGTGAGTGAATTTAGCAGAGGGAACATGGCTAAACCTCTTCTTACCCTTGGAGAAAGAGTTTGCCTGTGGACAAAGGTGGGCTTAAAATGGTAACTTCCTTGGAATTTGGGGATAGGGGAGGCAAAAATGTCTGAGTTCCTGCAAGGCCACACCCTTATTTTGCATGGATTTAAACAGGTCAGAAGCGAATGTTCAAAAAATATTTTTGTTATTTAGGGGGGTATGCAAAAGCGTGGCTTTTATATTAACAGGAAAACCTGCAGATGTAGCCAAGAATAACTCCTCATAACAGAAGCAAAAGCAGCAGCCCTGGAAAAATGCAGTTACACATGCCTTATAGATAAGCAAATCTTTCCAATTTAAATCCTCTACAGGAAACACTCTCCATAGTCTCCCACTGTTTACAGTTCCTTTTAGAGTTGCCAGTTTGCTAAACACTCTGACTTAGACCTTTAAGTGACTCTCTCCTACACCTTCCAATTTACTAAGGGCTCTGGTATAATGGACAGGTGCTTCCCTGTCATCTCTGCTTCTGGGCTGGTGGATATGGGCATCCTGAGGCAATGTAATAACTGTCTCATGTTCACTGAAAATCATTTAATTTTAAAACAAAAAAACAGCATGTGAGAGATGTAGATTACACAATGTCACTGCAGGCAAAGCTTCCACATACACACAAGAAAAATGCAAACCTTGTTGTCAGCATTACACCCAAAACACTCACTACCAATACTAAGAAACAAACACACAGACCCACAAATCCAGAGGTACTTGCATGTAATCTACACAAACCTCCAAAGTGGCCCCAAACGCAATTAAAACAGACAGCATTTCACACAATACATATCTCTGAAAATCATGGTAGCCAGCCTCCAAGTCCGTAAAGCAACACATCACACAGAGGTATTGGGGATTTCATTGCAAGACGTACTGATGTTCCCCTTACCAGGCTGAAGAAGGAGACGATCAAAGTGAGCTGTCAGTCTGGAACAAGGATCTACCAGATCATGCTTGCACTTTGGTCTTTAAACCACAAGTACAAGTATGACACGGTCATAGTCCACTTTGGCGTAAACGACTCATGACTTACCTCACTGGACTATATGAAAAGAGGCATTATGGAGCTCTATGAATATGCGCCCCAGGCAGGTATGAATCTAGCCCTGAGTTGCAACCTACATTCACTAATGATGATGCCACAGTACAAGCAAAAAATGACTGACTTCAACAAGTAGCTTAGTTTCTGGTGTCACAACAAGGGGATCCAATATCTGTCAGCCTGGGGAGACATGACTGACAAACCAGGATGCTTTGCCAGAGATGATTTGCACTTGTAACCACTTGGCTTCCAGATACTGCCAAAAACTTTTAACTATTCCCATACTGCCTTTTCCAGGACATGCCAAGTTGTTAAACCCTTCGACATAACAAAAGTCACTCACAACTACCTAAAGGTACTGCCGCTCAACACTAGAAGTTTAAATAAAAAACTGCACTCCCTGGAAGCACTCTTCACCCTGGAGAATGCAGACATATGTGCAGTCATGCAAACATGGTTCAGAACCATGGAAAACAACCCACTACCAAAGGGTAGAATGCCTTTCATACATTTCGATCCCCCTCAGGATAAAACAAAGGGAGGAGGTGGCTCACTGTTTACACTGCTAGACTGGTCCAACATGACTCGCTTGAGCTGCTTCATGCCCAACTATCCACTGGTGCAACCCGCTATCATATCCTTGCTAGCTACAGATCACCTAACATGAGTCTGAAAAACAAAACCTCCTACCTAAACCTACTGGAATCTCTCAACATTCAGCCTAACACTACACTTATGGGAGACCAACTATCCCTCCATGAACTGGGAGACTTATACAACCCATAGTTCACTTGCTCAGAGGTTTTTGGATTTCATCAACAAAAACACCCTGGAGTAACTGGTTAGCTCCCCAACTAGAGGTACAAATATCCTAGACCTAGTACTCATAAACATGGGGATGCTGCTCCCTTCCGTGCATTAACTCCTCCCTGGTAAGATCTGACCACAAAATTATCTCTTTTAGTATTAAAACTAACTTAGAACAACCATCAAACTCCAAACCTGTTAAGAACTTTGCTAAGGCCAATTACCTCAAGCTAAGAGACAGCTTATTAAAATTCTAAGCCCCTACGAATCCAGATAACACTGAGACCTACTCTGAGCTGTACCCAAAAGCACCGTGCAACTACATTCAGGGCTGCATAGAGGAGCCCACACCTATCCGAGTCAAACCTATGATTACTGATAAAAAGAAAAAAAAACTCTCCAAAGCCAAGAAGAAACAGACAAAACAGTGCAAAAAGACACTCACCAGTCTAAACAAAAATTAAAGAGCTGGTCAAATCTGCCAAAGCAAACTAAGAGGCAAAAACAGCCTCCCAGGTAAAAGATAACCAAAAGGCTCTTTTTAATTGTGTTCGTAACCTCAGGGGACACACAGCAATGTACTGAGTTAATCATGAACAGCAACACTTATACCCAGCCTGAAAACTATAGTAAACCTGCTGGCTGACAAGTTCAGTTCAACCTCCCCCTGATCACCTCCCACCACACCCAAAGAAATACCCACAACCATTCCCCTACTGGTCATTACGAGGGAACAGGTCCTTACTACGCTCGCTAAAGCCAAAAACACAGCCTCTACAGGTCCCAACAACATTCCAGGACACTTCTTAAATAGCTTAAAACTGAATCTATCAGAGCCACTAAAAACCCTCTAACTAAAGCCTCCAGATAAGCTTTGTCCCAGAGAAATGGAGGACTGAAACAGTTGTCTCACTGCAGAAGGGGGGGGGGGGTCATCAACTGACCCAGGGAACTACAGATTCAAACTTGACCAATCTTATCTGCAAGGCCATGGAGAGAATTATCATGGATCTGATCAATAATGACATAGGAAATCTCCAAACACTGAATCAGGCCCAATGTGACTTTGTTTTCGAGAAAGTCACCAGGGCCATCGATGAGGGTAAAACGGTTCACACAGCTTATCTAGACCTGGCTAAAGCTTTCAACATACCCCCCCCCCCCCACACTCAGGGGTCAGAGATAAACTTACTGAGTTAGGCATAAAACCCTACATCGTCAAATGGATAGCAAACTTGCTCACTGACAGACACATGATGTCTCGATAGGTGAATCCACTTCTGATAAGAAATCTGTTACTAACAGTGTCCCATAGGGCCCAGTGTTGGGACCCCTCCTGTTTGGTATATACTTCTCTGAAGTGAAGGTCAATGCTGGGGGGGGCTCTGGCCTACCAAGTTTGCTGATGACTGCAGGCTGGGACCAATCACTGAATCCGCAAATTATGCTGACATCCTACAAACAGGCCTACAGAATGACAAACAACTGGTGCCAAAACCATAGTCTGAGACTAATTGCTAAAAAATGTGTAAACATACCCTTTGGTAAATCAGACACCCCTGCAAATTACAATACTGATCGCACACCCCTAAAAGTAGAACCAGTGTTGAGGGCCTAAGAATACAGATAGACAGTAATCTAAACTTTGACTACCAGGAAGCTAGTAAGAAAATCCTTCGGTGGCTCAACTTATAAGTAATGGCATGTTAACAAGATCAAAGGAAGTCACAGTGCCATTGTACTTGGCCCACAACTGAGTAAAATGCTCCCTTCTGCATGTTACCTAACAAGGCACTTACACCAATTGGAACAGCCCCAGAGGTTTCTCACAAAAAAAAAAAAATACAAAGTGTAAGACACATCTTATGTAGATTGTTTAAAGACCCTATCCTTTACTTTGTCTCGTATCGTTTATTGAGAGATTACTTATGCCTGACCTACAAGGCAATCTCTGATCCTGCCCTGATGAAAATGTTAGATATTCGTGAGAAAAAGTATACGAGGGTTGCTCTTTCCATGGACCTGAATCTTATTTTTGACTCTTAGCAGAACTTGCTGGAGTGACAAGATTTGTACCCCAAAGGCTACCCTGTCTTCGGAATAAACTTCCCATCTTCATAAAACAATACCCGCTCCTCATTCTCTTCAAAAAGAATTTGGATAAATGGATGGAGAACTGTCAAATCACTCCCATGGTACTGCCCATGTCCCTTATGGATAGAGGCAGTCTGTAAAATGACTCAGGGCTCCAACACCCAAAGACCCACTTCCCTGATACTACCCCATCCCATATGTGGAGAATTAAGATACAATATTGTCATATCACAGGCATTACTGGCTAACCTTGTAAAGGCTCTTGTGCTATTAGCCTAGTAATCACCTATGAACCTATAAGAGGCATCAGCTGCATCATAGCTGCATTTTATGGCGAGACTGGCAACCTGGGAAGTAGACCTACGTAGGGAAACAGCTGAAGCATTCCCATCAGAAACGTCAGAGACTACTGAAGCGACCTCAGAAAAAAAGAGCCAAAACATACCTGGTCATTTAAGTTTGGTAATCAATAGCCCTAAAGGACAAGGTAGCAACAGTATATACTTTTTTTACCCCACTTTTCCATAGCTCAACTGTACTTAAACAGAGGAAGGAGCTTAGTAGATCGTAAAAGTTAGATGGTTTATCACAGAAAACTGAAACCATTGAAGGATCAGCAGAAGGGCACTTTTATAAAAATTTGCAATCCTCAGGCACCTTGTAGAACCTGTCAGTTTTCTTAGGAGTCAAAGGATGAGAATCCGGAGCCACACAGGCAGCAGAAAAGGTGTCCAAAAGGGTGACCAAACCAGGAGGAACAGCTGACAGCTTAGGAGACTCCATTTGTAAATGCTCATAATTCCTCTTTTGAATGTCAGAGACCTGGCATTAACCCCATTTGAAATACTCCATCAAACATGCAATGGTATCCCAAAAGGATAATTTTTCCAAGGGGAGTCTGGGCTCAAAGAATAGTCTTCCTCTGAACTATAGTCTATAGAGGAAGGAATTTGAGAGGGGTAAGCTAAGGATTCATCCCCAGAGTCCATGTCCTCATCTGATCCATTTCCTTAGGACTCTTAACAGGAGCAGAAGACCATAGACGAACAGGGACTGCCATCCCTTAAGAAGGTTTCAAGGCCATCAAAGCATTGAACAGACACTAAGTAAAATCCTGCCATTCACGTTGGAAATCTTTAATTGATATCTTCATGCAGGGGATAGGGTCCTCAGCAGGAATGCCTTGTAATGACATACCCTATAGCAACAATCCTATATGCTGCATCTACAGCATCAAACCCGCATTTTATGCCATGACTCTCCAAGGATCTTTGCCTTCAGAATCTTATCAGTAACTCCACCTCCCCAAACTCTTTCAACAGCTATTTTAAAATCTCAGCCTGATACTTTATTATGTTGGTATGAAAAACTGGTTCCCTATTAGAAGACGCATTCTTTCAAATGCATCTTGGTCGAACTCAAAAGCCTGAATCGGCAAAATATTGAAGCGGCTTTTAAGCAAATTCTTTCCCTAGGAAAGAATTTGCTTGGCCGCTTCGTTACTTTGCCATTTTTGGCACTGTAGTGCGGTCTCGGAGTTGGTATATTTAAGTAGGAGGGGTGTGGGGGTGAAGCCCCCCACTTAATGTAATGTTTAAAGTATTTTTGTTTTACTTTTTCTTTGTTGGAACAGCGATTTTTTTTCCCTAGGAAAAGAAATCGCTGTTCTGACAGTTCGAAATTGTAAGCTTTCGCTTACACAGGGTCGATTAATCACCGTTCGCTTTTTTAAGCGTTTGGTGATCTAATATAGACCCAACAAACTCACTTCTCTGAATGCAACAGCTGCTGCTACAGCTGTGTAGACTTTCTACCTGGTCAGTGGGTACTATATTATACCCTGGGGGTAAGTCTAGCTTCCTTAGTCATATCCAGAAACACTGTATTTGAAACTGTCATAAGATTCTTGTAAAGAAATCTGTGAGCATTCTATCATCACCATTTTCATCTTCAGTCTCCTTTTTCTGATATGGGTGTCGAATCAACTGTTGTCATCTCTCGCGATTCAATACTCCTCTCTTACCTTCTTCAGCAGTCGTGCCTGACTAGATCAGGTCTTCTCTCACAAAAACCATCCATCTCTTTGCTAGATGACTACATTTCTTCTTGCCTTCTTCCTGTTCCGCCCAAATTTTCTTCAACTTTCCTGTAAATATGTCTGCCTGACCATCATAATTTTTCCCATTTCACCCTCTCTGCAACTTCTGACTTCTGCTATAATGTCATTGTCTCATAGTGTGTGTTCCATCACCCTTCTCAACACTTCATCTCCATCACCTCTGGCGTTTTCAACTGTTTTGTCTTTACTGCCCAGGTTTTTGGGCCATACAGAAGTACTAGTTGCATTACCATTCTGTACACCTTACTTTCCAGCTTCTTTGTCATTCTTCTGTCTTGCAAAGCCCCTGGCACTCCATGCCAGTTGGTTGCAGCACCTCTTCCTCTAGCTTTGACCTTCTCCTTCAGACCTCCCTTTCCCGCAGCCCCTCCTAGACAGGAGAAGCAGTTAGCTAGCCTATTCCATTATTTTCTTCTTTATCTCAGTTTTTAACATTTCTTTTGATATTTTTGCCATGACAACTGTCTTAGCTGTACTTAGTTTCACACCAAGTGCCTTCAGTTTTGCATTCCACTCCCCTATCATTTACCAAAGTTCTTGTTCAGAGTCTGCTTGTACTGCCACATCACCTGCATACAAACAGCTTTGTTGATCCTCCTCTCTGACATATTTGCTAATGTGGCCCATCACCAGTATGAACGGATGTGCACTCAAAGCTCAACCCTGACACAAGCCCACTCCCATTGGAAACATGTCTGCGAGTTCAAACACCATCACCGAGTTTTTCTATGTAGCCTGCACTCATTCTACCAATGTTGCTATGACTATGAACTATCACAGGACTGCCCAAATCAGCTTTCTTGAGACCTTGTCATTTGCTTTCTCCAGGTCTAGGAATGCCCAATTCGATTCTTTCTTCATCTTCATTTTTTTCCTCCAGCATCTATCTCACTGCAAACACTGGGTCGGTTGTGCTGCACCCCCCTATCTGATCCGATCTGTGAGGATCCCGTAGCTTATAAAAACAGTCAGGTCACTTAGTGGAAGGGGACTGGAACACGAGCTCCAGAAATGCTATTTCAAAAACATCCAGCAGGGTTTGCTGGACTGCAAAAATGGTCACTGGCTTTGGAGATTCTAGTCTCAAGAACTAGGTATCTCTTTTGGGAAGATGAAGCCTCTTTTTTGCTGCTATTCAAATGTTCCCTCATAACAGGCAGAATATCTCCAAATTAAATGTTTTCCAGGAGACACCAAGAGGACACAGCCGATACTGGGAAGGAAAGCTGGCACTTATAATACTTTACTTCCTTCTCAAAATCTGATGAGTCAGAATCTCTCTGAGGAGAGATCCACCTTTTTTTTTTTACTGAAAGAACTCTTGACACAAAGGATTGGTCAAGGTCTGGTTGACTGCTATCAAGAAAGCTAAGAAAAGCCTGTGCCAGCCTTAACCAATCATTGGATATCTGGTGGGAGGAGGGGGCTGACCCACTATGTGGTATCTTACATACCTACAAGTGGACATGAGGTTTTTCTATTGTCTAATGGCACGCACCAGTTTAGTATCCCTCAGGGGGATGTTCCACTAATTTCCTACTGCAGAGCTCTCTTTTTTAACGATTAGCTGTATTGCTCCCCCCTCCCAAAATGACTAAACAACATTCCAGGTTGGATATCTGAAGTCTTACGACTGTTTCTTCTGAAGTAATTAAGGTTTTTGTCCAGGAAGATGCGCAAGAGCCTTACAACATGGCAGTCTTAACAGGGGCAATCCCAGAGGCCTTGACTGAAGAAGGTAACAGGGCCAGGGGCTGCACATGCACCACCATACCTCTTAACCTACAGACACTGAAAACAGGAACATCCAGATAAAAATCTGGACATCTAGTTAGCATAAAATATGGAAACCAAACAGCATATAACTCTTCTCACTTCCAGTAGGAATGTAGTATACTACACAGAAACATGTGCTTGAAAATAGTGTCTGACAAAAACGAAGGAAAAACATAAGCACATTATTAAAGTGACAGTGTAAAATCCTTGGAAATTAATGAAATGTACTGCAAAATTCTATTACATAGGATTATTTATTTTTCTTTAGAAAAAGGGAACTGTAAGACATGTCGCCCTCTTTCTTTGAATTATTGTTACTGTTAAAAAAAATATAAAGCACGTGATGAGGGGGATTCAGAAAACTGTGGGAAGGGATAAATCAAGCCTGAAAACAGAGACATACCTCCAAAAATAGGGACATAGTAAATCAGCCTTGAAAACAGAAATGTTCTTCCAAAGTAGGGATACTTGGGAGATCTGAGCACCATCATGGACCCGGCATTCTCAGACCTGCCACCTATTCCCCTTTTGAATTCTGTTTTTCCTTCTTTAAATGTCTCCTCTTTTCAGAGGTGAAGACTGCAGGACCTTGCTGCATCTCGGCAGTTCAGGGAGACATCTTGACAACTGCCAGGAATTTTTTTTTTCTCTTGGAATTCCTGGAAGGTGAATTTCCTTCTCCAATTAATTTCTCCAACTAAACCTGGTGACAAAATTTCCCACTCAGGCGTAGTAGAAAAGTTAAATAAACCGGGCATATGTCACCCACTGGAATGCCAACTGGCTCACAGATATGACACAAGAAATAAAAATATGGAAAGTTACCTCCAAAGAGAGACCACTTACCAGTGGAGTTCCCCAGGATTCTGAGCTTGGACCTCTCCTATTTGGCATCTACTTTTCTTTAGTAAAAAACAATATTAAAGGGCTCTGGATGACTAAGTTTGCTAATGAATGCAAGCTGGGAGCTGTCACTGAATCCCCAAATGACTTAAACATCCTGCAGGAAGGTTTGTCCCAAATAAATAACTGGTGCCAAAAGCATGGCCTGAAACTAAATGCCAAAAAAATGCACTATTGTATCCTTTGGAAAGTCATCTATCCCAGGGAACTACTACATTCATAACAAACCACCAACAGTTGGCCAGGCTGTTCGGGATTTGGGAACTTATGTGGACAATGACCTAAGCTTTGACCAACATGTGTCCACTGTTGTAAGAAACTCCTTCTATATCACACAGCCGAAGAAAATACTGCCAGGAACCACCACGATAAAAAGAAATATGATTTTATTTTAAAACAAAACAAGCGCTTTCACGCATTAATATGCGCTTCATCAGGTTACTTATATCACACAGCTTATAAATAAAGGGATTATGCCTACATCTAAAGATGTCATTATACCCCTTTACTCAGTCCTCATTAGTCATATCATTGAATATAATGCCCACTTTGCCAACTATCTGTCCAGACACATGCAACAACTGGAACATTCACAGAGATACCTTACTAAAAGGATACAAGGGCTAAACAAACTGTCCTACATGGACCATATCAAAGTTCTGCCACTACAGTCAGTATCCTACAGATTACTAAGAGGTGACCCGTGTCTGGCATACAAGGCATCCTCCAACTCAATACTGAAGGACTTACTCCACACATCAGCAAGTCAAATGGCATCAGAAACATTCTGTCTAGGGATCTAAACCTCTGCAGCATCAACAGCAGAATGGTTTGGTGAGACAGGTAGATCTCACAGAGGATACTGCTGCTCTGGAACAGACTCTCCATCCATACAAAACAAAGCTCACTCCTGTCTATATATTCCAGCCCAACTTGGATCGATGGATAGGAAACAAAAAAATATATACCAAGACCGACCCTGGTACTACTAATGGACACAGGCAGCTCCTAAAGGGGGTGACCAGAATGAATTACAGTGCTTACTTTACTAAGCATTCACAAAACTACAAACTCTAAAAATGATTAAGGCTAACTGAACCAAGCAAGCACCAAAAAGAAGAATTAAATCTGCAGTTGAACTGCTCACTCTAAGATACACTAAAAATAGTTTTGTCAGGCTCCAGTGGCCTAATGGATAACACACCGGCCTCCTAAGCCAAGGAGTGTGGGTTCAAGTTCCATCTGAGATGATATAGCTTGACACAAGTATAGCTTTTTGGGGATTGGCATAATGAAGTGTTTACTTCACAGACACAGGGTTAGCCTTGCATCTTTGAGGGAAATTGGCTAGGCCTAAAATGGCCCATAAGGGCAGCTAGCCTGGTACTTACTTATGAACCTATAAGAATGTTACATAACAATGTAAGAAATAATGCAAAACATCAACAAAAACTGTTGCAATGTGGAAATGCAACAGCTAAACAGTATCACAGGCAATAAAGACAAGGTGGACTAAAAAATGAGCAGCAAATATTAAGTTGTACAGTGTCCAAATTCAAGCTGCCAAAGAGTTTAGAGAACAAGCCTCAGCAGTATTAAAAGTTCTTCAAACAAAAAAGTCACGAAAGAGCACTTAGGGCCAAAACATCCTGTTGGATAACCAACCCTAAACAAAGCATTTCAGTCAAATTCAAGTCATCTGTGATAAAATTTAGAAACTGCAGTCTATTTCCAGAAACCAAAAGGCTGCTGATTACAACAGAACCATACCTGAATTAACTGGTGCCCAGTGCCATTCCCTCAGTATGGCACCCCTCAAGCTCCCCAAATCCTCAAAACAAAAAAGGATTGTGCTCCCGATCTGGTGCACTGCCCCCCAAATCAAAGTAGAGGAGCAAAAAAGTTAATTGTTTTATCGCTTTTACTTTTAACAACTATAATAAACCATTTGCTTGCTACATCTGTAGTTAACAACTTGCTACAACAGAACTTATGCCACACATAACGTGCTGAAACGTGCAGTTCAATCTTGAATGCAGTTCCTTACCAGTATTCAGAACTGTAGGTATGGAAATTAATTCCAGTACTGCACTACCAACTGATCATCATCTGTTGATCAGCTCCCCTAATATTTTGTGCCTGGGGTAGCTGCTCTCTTTGCCCCACCCTGGCTACACTTATGGTCAGAGAATCTGCTCCAAAATAAAAGCAGAAAGCACATCACAGAGACCTTAATGGTACCCTCTGAACCCTCTACTGTAGCAAAACACCATGCCTTGAAGCAGCCCCAAACAGCAGCAAATACGTCCAAAGAATCATTCCAACTAGAACTGCCAAATGAACAACAATGGTATATGGCTCAATCCACTCTCCCTCTTCAGCATGTCTCCATCTGGAAAACTCATCTGCAACAGCCAACACTTGGAGTTTCAAGATGGCTGCACAATAATCAACAGCTTGATTACAGCACTCCCAGAGTGAAAACAGAAACTTTGACATAAAGCCAGTAAAAACTTTCCACTCGGGCAACATTCAGTTACTGGCTACTTATTACACTGCCTAGATCAGTGATAGTGAACATACGACACACATGTTAAAGGTGACACGCCATGACATTCTGGGTGACGCGCCAGCGATTACCAACACCTGAGTTACCAAAGACATTGCTTTTGCATTCGTTGCTCATGTGAAGTGCACTGAATTATTTTGTGCCAGGAGCTATTGAGAGACCAAACACAAAGGTTCGCCATTACTGGCCTAGATACCAGCAAAGAATAAATTTTGAGAAAGTAAGAGATCGTCAACCCGAAAAGGATGAGAAACAACTATGGCTAGGAAGAATTTTAAAGATGTTCAACAAAAAGCTGTTCAGTTTTGGTACAGGAAATGGGTTCCAATAATTTAGAAGAAAGAAAAAAAACAACAACAAAAAAAAAACAAAAACAAATGTACTACAGATGTTCAAAATAAGTGAAACACTGAAGGAATACATAAAGTCAAATAACAAACGTATGGAAAAATAAAAGGTGGTTTAGTTAACTCTTCAAATGAACCAATAAAACAGCAGAGTTTGAAATGAAGAAAATTCTGATTCAGCATGAGGCTTCTTAAGAAGAGCAGTTTCAAAAAATAGTAAGAGTTAGAAGACCAAGCATGTGGAGAAAACCTGAGATTTTCTGCTTTACCGGAGAACCTGAATGGAACAGACTGCTCTAATTTTATGAAAGTACAAATAAGCAACTGAACTGGTGTTCCACAGAAGTTTTTTTTTTTAATTGAAAGGGCACATTGGTAAATGAAAGGTTGAGACACACATTAGCGAGTTATGTAATGAGGAAACAAAGGCTGAAAATGTGGAATTGTATATATTAAGTCAGAGACTGACATTTCTTAGAAAATTCCCTTTTCTATAAGGTATGGCACTCTTGCAGTTGTTTGAGGGCTGTGTGGAACTTGCCCCCTGCAAAAAGAAGTTGTTTAAAGGTGAAAAGTGAGATATTCTTTTTTTCTATGCATGTTGGGTCTTGGCATTTCGACAGGAAGCCAAGCACATTGTGTTTATGCTCTAAATCTGGCCACAAGAAAGCAGCAAAGACCTATATTACCAAGAAAGCAAAAATACCAGCAAAGAGAGTTGTATCTGACAAAACTGTGGCAGAACAGAAAAGTATTAAAAACTGGAGATAAAAGAGTGTTTGTGGAACATAATTACTCACGCTACACCAGTCAGAAGAGAAGTAAGTTCAATCAAGCACTTACGGAAAGTCAAAAGACGGGTGTGAGATTCAAGTTGCTATCTTCAGAATAGTTTCTCTTGGAGATTCAAAGGCATTTTTTTGATGCAGAATTGGCTAAGGGGAAAATAAAACAATTTACTCAACAAAAAATCAGCAGCAAGCAGAAGGGAACTCTTAATTCTTAATCTTCTGACAGTAGCTTCACATAGACCGATTTCAATTTTAAACCACAATTATAAAAGTGCTTATGTTTCTACTAGCTAAAAGAATGCCAAAGGTATTACCAAAATTGAAACATAAGGACCAGTGTGGTAATGTGGAGGGGAGACAAACATTTCACAACATTATAAAACGATGATCCAGAGGTAAGCAGAATGTAAGAAAATACCTCTGTTGTTGGTGAGTCTTGATGCAGAGAAAGCATTTGACAAAGTAAGCTAGGATTTTATAAGTTGGGCTTTGGAATAGTTTGCATTCCCTGATACAACAATAAAGTCAGAAGGACATAGGATGGATCAGAGGCAAGAATTTAAGTGGGAGGATTCCTCTTAGATAAGCTGTGTTTGAACAGAGGAACCAGAGAGGAGTGTCCTCTTTCTCCTTTACTTGCTTTACCTTTAGAGTCTTTGGCAAAGAAAATAAGGGACTCAGAAATACAAGGATATATCTGGCATGGTAATCAAGAAAAGTTAGCTTTATTGGTAGATGATATAATTTGGTACCTGATAAATGCAAAAAAGGACATCTCAGTGTTGTGGAACATTTTCAGACAGATTCAAGTATTTTCGTGATACAAAATTAATGAAGATAAAACAAAGGCTATAGCCATAAATTATGTACTTACAACTTGGTTCAGCAATACTCATATTTAGGGGGACATGATAAGATGAAATATTTAGGAGTATAGATCAAAAAGGCTTCTGCTTTGGCAGGATATGTGGGAAAAGACTAAACAAAAGAAAAAAAAACTGAGAAACTGGAAACTCTGATTTATGGATAAGGATAGTAAGATACAGGCAGTGGAAATGTTTTTAGTCCTTTTAGTCTTGTACATGGGGCAGGCATACTTTTATCAACCCAAGGAGAAGTTGTGGATAATAATTAATAAAGATTTGAAGGAATTTATCTAGGATGGAAAGAGGCAAAGAGTTAAATGGGATACATTGACCCTTCCAATAGAAAAAAGTGGTTTAGGTTTACCTGCCTTGAAAGGAAATTTTACAGGCTCATATACATAATACAAGCAGAAGGTTCCAGTTCAAAGTGGAAAGGGATGATGATGAAGCAAGGGGGAAGTTCAAGAGAGAGACAGAGGGATTTTAGATGCATATCCTTAAGAATAATAACAACCGTACAGAATATTATATTCATAAAGCAGCAGAAAGCATTCTAAGAACTAAGCCAGTACGAAAAATAGAAAAAGGAGATTTTGCCAATAGGCATGACTGCAAGTAGGGTTACATAAAACAGGCAAGTGGGACTTGAATTTACTGGGGAAACCCGGGAAAGGAACCAAGATACTTGGAGAAAATAACTCAAGCAGGAAACGTAAGAGAGTAGGATGAGGCCAAGAAGACATTTGGACTGCAGGCTAGAGACTGCCTTCTTACCAGGGCTTGATCTCAGAGTACAGTCAGAGAAAAAGAGATAGGGGGATTTTAAGTGAAAGACTTGCTCTGGTGGAATTTTTTTGGTTGAATCTAGAACAGCAGCAGCTGTTAAAATGGATAATTAGTAGGGCATATAAAATAAAGCATGATAACTATAAGAATATATCAGGGGAGGTTAGAAAAGATTGGGAAGAAAGAATGGAAACAATTTACAAGAAAATAGTGGAAGGCGTGTATAGCACCCAAGTATGCACCCATGTCTAGAAGGTTTAGGATCTTTGCTTGTAAGTGTTTACATACGTATTTGTATACCTCAAGCAGACCACAAATAATTTTTCCTCATGCAGACAGCAAATGTTGGAAGTGTGACAAAGAAGAAAGAGGTGACTGGGAAAGAATAGTTGTGTATAATCTTACCATAACCATAGATGTCCTTCTCTTCTATGTTGCAGTATTCTGTACACATATGGGTTGTATTTCACCCAAATGACCAGAAGTTTGGCCTGTATACAAGAGCTTAGAGCCACTGCCTATATGTGATGTGGGAAGTCGCATGCAGACACAAACGTCAGCCATAAAAGGAATGTCCGCATGTACCATCTTCAGAATAAGAAAGCCCCATGAGGAAAACCCCCAGGGAGTCAAGGTGGATCATCCTAGGAAAGAGCAAACTGTAGGGTGAAAATGGGAGGGATAGAATACTGCAACATAGAAGAGAAAGACATCTATGGTTATGTTAAGATTTTACACAACTATTCTATGTCCTTGTATTCAGTGTTGGAGTATTTCTTACATATGGGAGAGTGCCAGAGCTAAAAAGGAAACCCATGGAGGACAGAGAAGGGGGAACTAAGAGGAAGCATTTTCCAAGACCCCATGCAGAAAGTACAGTTGTGTACCTACCATAAATGTAGATGTTCGAGTGTATTCACTATTGCAGTCATTACACTTGGGTTATCCTGCTGGCAGGCTACCCGCAGTCGGCCTGAATTCCAAAGTCCTGGTCCGGCGTCGGTTGCTGTCGCATCTTCCCTGACGTCAGTGCGCCAGGGGTATAAAAGATGCAGCTGACGCCATTTTCTTCAGTTTTTCTTGCCTCAGATGTCAGGTGCCCCCAAAAGGGTAGGCTAAAAAACATTGCTAATAAAAGCATGCACTAAAATAAACAATACCTTCATCTACAAGCAAATACACCACATAGGTTGTATAGGACAGAGAAGTACAGATAAGTCTCAGCAAAGAAAAGGGGATGGTGGGTGGGTAACCTGGACTGCAACAGTGAATACACTCGAACATCTACATTTATGGTAGGTACACAACTGTACTATGTTCATCGTGTTTCACTGTTGCAGTCATTACACTTGGGTTGAATCCCAAAGATGAGGTTGGGCGGCTGGGTCTAAATAGAATTAGGAGTAGCTATAAGGCCCTGCAAGACTGCAGTGGCAAAGCCTGCTCTGGATTTAGAGTAAAGAGGCAAGTGGTAGTGCTTAGTAAAAGTGTGCACTGAAGTCCAAGTTGGAGCCTCCAAAATATCCTTGGTTGGTACTCCTTTGAGGAAGGCTGCTAAGGTGGCTGCTGCCCTGGTAGAATGTGGTCTAATGCCCTTAGGCACTGACTGACCATGTTGTGAATAGCAGAAATCAATGCAGTGTCCTATCCATTTTGAAATAGTCTGCTTTGAGATAGCCTTTCCTTGTGATCCTGCAGCATATGCCACGAAAAGTTGCTCAGTCTTTCTGAAAGCTTTAGTTTTGTCCAAGTAGAAACGTAGCTGTCTGTGTATGTCCAAAGAATGCAGAAGTCTCTCCCCTTTATTTTGCGGGTTTGGATAAAAAGTAGGCAAATGAATGGTTTGGTTAAGAGCCACACTCGACACTACTTTAGGCATAAATGTTGGGTTTGTCCGTAGAGAAACCCTGTCCGGATGGAAGATAATAATAGGTTCCACAGCTATTAATGCCTGTAACTCTGACACTCTTCTTGCTGAAGTGATTGCTAGGAGCAGAGGTGTTTTCCATGATAAGAATTTTATGTCAGCTGTATTGGCTGGCTCAAAAGGAGGCATTGTGAGTTTTTCTAAGACAAAATTGAGGTCCCATGCAGGTATTGGTGCTCTCCTTGGAGGTGTTTTTGGCCCCCCTGAGGAACTGCCTAAGCAATGGATATGAAAAAATAGGTGGGTCTGTATTGTAATGAGCTGAAATGGCAGCGGCATGGATCTTAATTGATGAGAAGGATAGACCTTTGTCCAGCATCTCAGTTAGATATTGTAAAATCTGAGGAATATTTGGAACAAGCATGTCAATTCCTTGTGCCTGGTTCCAAGCACAGAATCTCTTCCATTTTTCTGCATAAGATTTTCTGGTGCTGGGCCTCCTGGCCTCCAAAATGACATCCATAACCGCTTTAGAGAGAGGTGTATTCTGAATGGTTACAGTATCCGCCATGCAGCTAGACTTAGAGTTCTGAGTTGGCTGTGCAGGATCTGATTGTTTTGTTTGGTCAGTAAATGAGGAATTAGAGGCAATGTCCAGGCTGGGGCTTGGGACAAGCTCCTCAGGATTGGGTGCCAGTGTTGGCGTGGCCAATCCGGGGCAATCAGTATCATTTGTGGCTTCTCTTGTCTGACCTTTAGGAGTACCTTGGGGAGGAGAGGCAGTGGAGGAAAGACATATACTGTAAGGTTGTTCCAGCTGAATGACAGGGCATCCACTTTCCATGATTGTTTGTGATATGTCCTTGTGCAGAATCTCTGAAGTTGGCAGTTGTGAGGGGAGGCAAAAAGATCTATGTCTGGGCGTCCCCATTTCCTTGTTTTCATGCTGAAGATTTGTGGATCTAGTTTCCACTCGTGAGGGTCCATGAGGTTTCTGCTTAGTTCGTCTGCCAGAGTATTTGTTTTTCCTGGCAGGAATTGTGCTTACAGGTGCACTTGGTAAGTCAATGCTGTGCTCCACAAAATCATGGCTTGTCTGCAGAGGGGGTAGGAATATGTGCCCCCCAGCTTGTTTATGTACCACATGACTGTGGTGTTGTCCGTCTTTATAAGAAGCTGTCCTGGATGAAGTAGGTCCTTGAAGGCTGTCAGGGCATTTTGTACAGCTAGCATCTCTTTTTGATTGATGTGTAGATGCCTTTGGCTTGGGGGCCATGTGCCCTGAATACTTTTCCTACCATGTGGGCCCCCCAGGCATAATCTGATGCATCTGTTGTTAGTGTTTGCCTGGCTGTGGGTAAAGTGAATGGCTGTCCCTTGTTGTGGTGACAGGCCTGTGCCCACCATCGAAACTCCTGTTGCAGGCAAGGAATGAGGGAAATTAATGATTCCAGGCTGTGGCAATGTTGAGTCCAAACACTTTTTAGGTACCATTGTAGTTTCCTCATATGCAGTCTTGCATATGGAATTAGCAGAATGCAGGAGGCCATGTAGCCCAGAGCCTGCAGAATTTTTTTTGCAGATAACTGGGTCTTTGTTGCCATGTTTTCGAAGAAAGAAGTCAAATGCCTTTGTTTGTCTGGCGTGAGATAAGCCATCTGGGCAGTTGTATTTAAGCTTGCACCCAGGAATATTATCTCTTGAGAGGGTTCTAGTTTTGATTTCTTTTCGTTTACTGTGTACCCTAGGCAAATTAGTAATCTTTTTACAAACGCCAGATGCTTTAGTAGAATGTCTTTGGCCTCTGCTAGAATAAGGCAGTCGTCCAAGTAGGGATATATTTGAATTCCTCTTTGTCTGCAAAAATGCAATTACTGGTGCCAGGCATTTTGTGAAGACCCTGGGCACAGTAGATAAGCCAAAGGGCAGTGCAGAGAATTGGTAGTGCTTTGAGCCAGCTATGAATCTGAGGTATCTTCTACAAGATTGTCTGACTGGGACATGCAGGTATGCCTCTTTGAGGTCCAAAGTTACAAGCCATGCCTTTTTGCCCAGCATGGGCAGAAGCTGCTGTACAGTCAACATTTTGAATTTCGGAACGTCCAGAAAAGTATTTAGAATAGACAGGTCCAGAATCGGTCTCCATGCTTTGTCCTTTCTTGGTACTAAGAAAAGTCTTGAGTAAAATCCTTGTCCCTGCCCTTGTTGTGGCACTGGCTGAATAGCCCTCATGTCCATGAGGGATGAAACTTGGTTTTGTGCCTCTGCCCATTGATTGTGAGGCAGGTCTGGCATACCTATTGCTTTTGGAAGGGTGTGAAAGTGGAACCTGTAGCCCCGAGAGACTATATTTAAGACCCATTTGTCCTGGGTAATCATGTGCCAATTTGGTGAAAAAAGTGCTAGCTTTCCCCCTAAGGGTGCTGCCAAAAGATAAATGCTTGGCACTGGAAGAGGGAAGTCAATGGGACTGTTTCCTATATGGCTGTGATTTGTCTTCTCCGCTTTTGGAGGTAGAAGCACCCCGCTGTTTGGGCCTGTATGAGCCCTGGGGCTGTTGTCTGCCTGTAGGGCGTCTGTATCTGCCTCTTTGTGGCCTGTCTGATACGGGAAAGGACCAATTTTTAGAAGGCCAGTTCCTGCTAAATCTGGGTGGCTGCACCTGTAAGAAATCCTTCACTGTCTGCATAGATTTAGCTTTATCCTCCATTTTCTTCAACACCTCTTCTGCCTTAACACCAAACAAAGTATCACGCTGTAATGGAGCATCCAATAATTTTGCTTTAACATGATCAGGCAGAGTCTGTTCTTTTAACCAAGCATGCCTTCTAATGATCGAGCCTGTTACAGCGGCCCAGCAAAAGGCCTCCAGTGAATCATAACCACATTGCAAAGTATGTTTTCCCAATTGTTCAGCTGCATGCAATAAATCCTGCAATTCCTTGTTCTCAGCACATTCAGAATTTGTCAACATTTTCTGATTTAACAGAGACATTAAATATTGCTGATATTTAAGCATATGAAACTGACAAATTAAAGCCCTTACAGCCAAGGTAGCAGAGGTGTAAACTTTTTTCCACCATCTGTCCAGTGCCCTAGAATCTCTATCTGAGGGGACAGGGTTTTTAGCAGTAGCAGCTTTGACCCCTTTTGGACCCTGTGAAATAGTTTCTGGGTCAGCAGCAGGGTTTTTATATAGAAATTTATGAGAATCTGGAACCCTGTAGTATCTGTCTGGCTTAACCGGTGCAGGAGGTAAAGAGTCGGGAGACAGGCCGGACTCTGAAAAAACATCATCTACAATGTCTAGAACAGGAGGAATAGCAAGAGGTCTGTGCTGAGGTAGTAAAAGAAAGTCTCTGAGCCTTTTCTTAGAATCTGAATAATCAGTGGAAATGCTCCCTCATGGTATGCAAGGTTTCCTCAAATGAATAATCCTCAGGAGGAGAAGCTGAAGGAATAGATTTTTCAGCATCAGAATCCTCATAGGGAGGAATAGAGTATCCCTGTTCTGAAGAGGAGTCAGAGGAAATGAAAACCTGATCAGAGAAATCATATTCAGTGTCTTGTCTAGGCCTCGTATTAGGAGGGGGATGGGTGCCCCTGATCAAAGTAATTAGGTTTTCGGTCATTTTAAGCATCTGTTTCTTAGGCATGGAAGTCTGTCCTGGAGAATGCTGTACTTGTTTTCTTGTCTTTAAAACTGTTTTAGTCTTTGTCTTTGATGCTGAAGTTGGCTTGATATAAAGCTGTGTAGGTCTGAAAACACCCTCAGAAGCCGATGCCTGCTCAGCGGCTCTGGACCCATCCGAGGGATTAGTTTCTGAAGGCCCAATACCTTGAGTATCCAAAGGCCTAGCTGTCTCCACGTGGGAGTTGGAGGCGGCCTGCGGCTCTGAGGTAGCAGGTGTCAGGGGCTGCGAAAGCGCCTCACTGAGAACTGGCGAACCAGCGACTGGCCTAGAAGAGGCTTCATCGTCGGTTTTGGACCTCGGATGCCTGTCTTTTTCTTTTTCCTTGCGCGTTTTATGAACTCCGGTCGTCGGCTGTTCCAACGGCATTATGTAGTTAAACCTTTGGCCAAAGTAATGAAAAACAAAATCGTTCCGACGCTTAATAGTGCGTTGGTTAAATCTAGCACAAAACCGACACCTAGCAACATCGGGGTCAGGGCCTAGGCAAGGAATACAGTAAGAGTGAAAATCCTTATGAGGTATTTGCTTCCCACAAGAAATACAATTGTTAACGTTTTCTGACATCGGTCTGGAGCAAGAAAAAAGTTTCCCCAATGGGGTACTTAGCTTTATAGAAGACTTTGGATCTGAAATTCAATTTCGAAAATCTCAGGAGTCGGCCGACCGGCACTTGCGAACTGCTTTTGCTTCGGGCACCGCGCAGCAAGAAAGACTGAAGAAAATGGCGTCGGCTGCATCTTTTATATCCCTGGCGCACTGACGTCAGGGAAGAGGTGACAGCAACCGATGCAGGACCAGGACTTTGGAATTCAGGCCGACTGCGGGTAGCCTGCCAGCAGGATAACCCAAGTGTAATGACTGCAACAGTGAAACACGATGAACATCTGCCCTAGCAAATCCTGCTCTGGATCTGGAAACACTGTCCAATTTGTAACGTTTTCTGAAGGTGTGAACAGATGACCAGGTGGCTGTTTCCAAGATGGAATGGGCATCTAGGCCCTTGAAGAAGGCCCCTGAGGATGCAACTGACCTAATGGAATGTGCCTTGACAGATGCTGATAAGGACTTTCCATAGAATTCACAGCAAAACACAGTAGCCTTAGACATCCATGTGGATACAGTTTGTTTAGACACAGGCAAACCCAAAGCCCTGGGATGAAATGACACAAAAAGTTGGTCAGACTTCCTGATGGACTTTGTTTTGTCAAGGTAAGCTCTGAGTTGTCTATGCACATCTAACATGTGCAAAATCTTCTCACTACAGGATTGAGGTGAAGGGAAGAAGGTAGGCAATTGGATGGACTGATTAAGTGACAATTCGTTCACCACTTTTGGCATGAAGGAAGGATTAGTTCTCAAGGATGCCCTGTCCTTCTGGAAAACCAGAAAAGGAGGTGAAGCCGTTAATATCTGAATTTCAGAAACCCTTCTGGCAGAGGTTAAGGCTACCAGAAGCGCTGTTTTCCATGTACAAAACCTTAGGGAAGCAGAAGCTGCCGGTTCAAAAAAGGCCTGGGTAAGTTTTTTCAGCACATAATTGAGATCCTATGGACGAGGAACTGGTTTCCTGGGGGGGTGGGGGTCTTAAGTGCAGGACAACCTTTAGGGAAAAACTTTACTTCTAGCCTGGAAGCTAGGATTGGGGTCAAAGGCAAGCAGGCAGACAAGGCAGAACAATTATTGACTTTAACTGAGGAGTAAGAAAGGCCGCTGTTGAGTAACTCATACAGGTAGGAAAGCACTAGTGGAATGTCTGCACCAAAGGGAGCCACTTTCCTTTTTTGGCACCAAACAGAAAATTTTCTCCACTTGGAGATATAAGATTTTTTCATATTGGCTATCCTGGCCTTCTGCAAAACCCTTAGCACATCTTTATAGAATAAGTGCCTAAAAGGTATCTGAAGTTGATCACCCACAGTGTCAGCTGTAGAGTTAGCAAATGTGGGTGAATCAATGATCCCTTGTCTTGAGTGACTGCGCCCAGCTGGTGAGATAACTTGTAGTGATGACCCTTGGCTAATTGCAGAAGAAGAAAACCAGTGCTGTCTTGGCCAAAAGGGAGTCACTAAAGATTTTTGGTTTGCCCTGTACAATTTTCAAGAGGGCTTTCTGAATTAAGGGGAAGGCAGGGGAATGCACAGAGAAACTTCCCCTTCCACGAGAATGAAAGGGTGTCCACTTCCACTCTTGAGGGTGAGGGACTCTGGCACAGAAGCAAGGAAGCTGTCTGTTCATAGGGGAGGTAAATAGGTCCAGTTCTGGAGTACCCCACCGGTGAGCTAGGTCCAGGAACACATCCCTGTGGAGCAGCCACTCGAGAGATGTGTCACGGATCTGCATAATGCATCTGCCACCGAGTTCTGAGCTGAAGGAAGATACACAGCATGCAGAGTTACCTTGTATAAGGCAGCCAATTCCCAAGCCTTGATGGTCAAACAAAGGAGATAAGATTTTGTGCCTCCCTGCTTGTTTATGTACCAAAGGACTGTGGTATTGTTTGTGAGGATCTGTAGTGGCCTGGCTTGAACAATGTGTGAAAGGTCTGTAAGGCTAGAAGTAAAGCTCTCATTTCCCTGATGTTGATATGTTCCTTCCTTTGAGAATGGAACCAAAGGCCCTGAACATTCCTGGAAGCAAAGGTTGCTCCCCACCCCAAGTCTGAGGCACCTGTGAAGAGTTTCTGGTTGAGGAACCTGTGAAGGAAGGCCAGGGTTCTGAATGAGTTGCTGCATCCACCAACATAACTCTGCTTTCAAGCAGGAAGGAGGGGAATCATGACATCTAAAGGATGAGCATGCTGGGACCAACCTGTCTTCAGAAACCATTGGAACCTTCTCATTTGTAGCTTTGCAAAGGGCAGCATGGGACTAGTGGAGGCCATAAACCCCATCAGTCTCAGAAAATTCCTGGCTGTGATGGAAGGAAGAGGCAGAAGAGCCTCCATAAATGCCCTGAGATAGGTTGCTTTCTCCACAACACGAAAAACCATCACCAAATCCGTGCGAAACCTGCACCCCAGAAAAATAAGATCCTGACTTAGTATGACACAAGACATTTTGAGATTTATTGTGAAGCCCAATGCCTGCAGAAACTAAATGGCTAAGTTCAAATGTTGGTTTAAGGTGTCTGGGAACAGCAAATCATCTAAATACAGGTAAACAGATTCCTTTCAGTCTTAAATATGCAATGGCTGGGGCTAGGCACTTTGTGTGAACACCCTTAAAGCGTAGAAAGACCAAAGGGCAAGGCAGTATTCTGAAAGTGTAAAGTACCCACCGACAAGTGCAAAAGTTTTCTGAACAAAGGGTGTATGGTGATATGCAGTTATGCATCCTTAAGATCCAGAGAAGCTAAGAAGGCTTGAGGAGGACCAGGGGCAGAAGACTAGGTAGGGATAGCATTCTGAAGGAAGGCACCACCAGGAAAGTGTTTAATGGGGAAATATCTAAAAAAGACCTCCACGGGACATCTTTCCTTCGAACTAGAAACATCCTGGAGTAAAAACCCCTTCCCTGCTGGTCTTGAGGGACAAAGTGAATGGTGCCTTGGTTGGAAAGTTGACCCAGAACCAAAGGAAACAGATGCAGTTGACTGGAGGGAGGTTGAGGAATACCCTGGAAGGGTGGGACAGTCTTCCAAATCATAAAGTATCCATTTTGTATGACTGAAATCACCCAGGAATCCTGCATGATCTCCATCCAAACTGGTAGGCTAAGGGACAGAGGAGTATGAATTGGAAGAGGGTGCCCGGTGTCATAGAGGACTTTGTCTGAGCTGGAAGGGGTGCTGCGGTGTGACAGTCTTGGCCTATGGGTGGCCTCCTGGAAGGCTTGCGGGTTCTAGTTCCAGAAGGAACAGAAGTGGAGGAATGAGCAGGTTTCCTAACAAAGGAAGTCTTGGCAGGGAAATTTCTATGAAATTTTGGAACTGGTGAAACCAGAAGGTGTTTCAAATCCTGGAGTTCCTTACCTTTTTCCTGCAGTGACAAACAACTTTGCAGCTGCTTTCCCAAACAGTGAGGAATTGTCAAGAGGGGCATCAAGGAATTTTGCCTTGATGTCATCAGGAAGTACCTAAAGATGCAGCCAGGAATGTCTTCTTAGAACAGAAGCAGAGGCTGCTACTCTGGCAGAGGCCTCCACTACATCATGACTACAACTGATAGAGTGTCTAGCTATCTGAGAGGAGGATGATAGGAGAGCAAGAGCCTGAGATTTAGCCTCTGAATCTGGCAATGAGGAAAGAGCCTGGGCAGCCTGAGTAAGCAAGGCTAGAGCATACCTGGACATGTGTGTCTGGCAATTAATTGCTCTAATAGCTAAGGTAGAAGGGGTATATACCTTCTTGCCCAACCTTTCCATAATTTTCTTTCATTATCGGACAGGAGTAACTTGGTAGAAGGTGACAACCGTGAGGACTTATCTGACGTAATGGAAACCACAGCAGGGTCAGCTGAGGGGCATTTAGAAAGAAATCTGCAATCCTCAGGGACCTTATAGAAACAAATAGGTATCTTTGGGTCAGGGGCTTGGGAGTCAAGGATTTTAGATGCAGCTATGAAAACATCTAAAAAGATTGGCAGAACAGGAGGGACTGCTAAAGGCACATGGGCCTCCACCTCTAGAAGCTCATAATATCTCTTCTGTTCTTCAGAGATTTGAGAAGAGTCCCAATGGAAAAACACCCTCATTTTATTAATAGTTTCCCCAAAGGAAAGCTCTTCCATGGGAGAATCCCCCCATTAAACTCCTCCTCAGGGGAAGCATATTCTAGAGGAGAGAGGAATTTGAGTGGAGTATGCTGAAAAGTCTTCATCAGATGAAGACTCCTCAGAATCTGTGTCACGCATGTGAAATTCTGCAGGCTGTCCTGAAGTATAGCCTTGGACCCCAGACGACTGCACAGGAGAAGAAGCAAAGGCCGGACCAGCTAGGGGTGAAGGTGAAGGTGCAGGCCTCAAAGCTATAAGGACCTTAATAATAACCTGCAAAAAACCTCCTAGTCTGATGTAGGGGTACAGGAATCGGGAACATGGCTCGTCTTTTGCTTCTTCTTCACAGGCTTTTCCTGTTGAGGTGAGAAAGCAGATGTAGGCCTAACCAGTAATTCTTTGGATAAGGAAGCTGGAGCAGTTCCTGAGTCTTATGCAGTCACTAGCCACAGTTCCCCCCAAGTCATCCGAACCAGACGTCTGCATAGCTTTGGACTTGCTAGGAACTGCACTCCTGACGGCTTCCATCCCGGTACCTGCCAAGGGAGCAGACCCTACCTCAAATTGTACCACTGGGTTTTCATCAACCTCAAGGGGTACATCAGAGGAAGCAGGCACAGCTAAAGAAGATTTGGGCCTAGCCTTGCTGACCTTCCTCTTTACAGACAGCTTAGAAGTACTTGTGGAACCCTCCATAGCATCCTTAGTCAGACATTTATGTCCTTGGTTTTCAAGTATAAATTCAAAGCTGAGAGATGACTGTGCAAAGTTTTGGGGATGAAGGTCTGACAAATAGAACATGACCGGTGGTCGTGAGTAGGCCCTAAGCAAAACAAATACAGCTCGTGACTATTTTTATGTGGAAATTGCCTTCCACAACTACACTTGCCCTTCCTGGATAACATTAACTAAAGAAAAAGGCAGTAGCAATATATTAAATCCCCTATGGGGTACTTATCTGAAGCTGTAAGATGAACCAATGGAATCCAATGGCATACCAAACGTACGAGTCAATATTTCCGAATGGCGGCAAAAAAGATCTGAAGATGGTACATGCGGACGTCCCCTTTTATGGCTGGCCTTGTATGTGCCTGTGTGTGACGTCTCACGTACAGGCAGTGGCTCCAAGTTCTTGTACACAGGCTGGACATTGGGTTGTTTCGGTGGAATACAACCCATATGTAAGGAATACTGCAACACTGAACAGAAGGACATCATATGTTTTGGGAGTCTAATGAGTCAGTAGATTTTAAAAATTTCTTAGAGTACTCTATTAGAAATACTGGGTGAGCAAATGAATGTAAATAAGGAAATTATTAATTTGAATTGGGATACAGAATCTGAACTGGCTAGACACAGTAAGGCCTTATTAAGTTTAATTCTATTTGCTGCCAAAAAACAATTGCTAGAAAATGGAAATCAAAGTATGCACCAACTGTACTTGAGGTACGGATTATTATAAAACAGATAAATGAACTGGAAGAGGAATCTTTAGAAAAAGGGAAGGAGCAAATTACAAAGAAGTAAATGGAAATTGTGGGAACAATACATCATAATAATGTTCAGGAGAAGTGCGGCCTAAGGGAAGACAGAAATTCAGCATTTTTTGTAATTCTGGACTAATAGTAGCAAAAATATAAGATATTGTATTTAAATATAAACATGTTAAAATGGCTTATTTTCTCTTCTGTTAATGAATGTATGTCTATGTCTTAAGTGACAATTTAATAAAGGTTCTTAAAAAACAACATAACCTGCAGTGAAACCTTTCCCACTGTTCCAAATAAAATGCTGGAAAGAGAGAAAAAACACAGGACTGACTAGGAGAATGATAAATATGTTGGACTTGAACCAGACTGGTGCTGGGAGACAGAGATGATCAGGAAGATCAGCAACACTACGGAGTTAGTGAAAGAATGGTAAACTACAAAGTATGGATATAGGAATAAAAATGTGTTATGTGGTTTTGCAAGAAAAAAAGACTGGAATTAAGCTGACTGTGTTAAGTTGTGGGTGAACTGCAAAGCATCTATCCCAGTTCATGTTATTTTTGTTTAGAAGGGCACACAATAACAGACTAAGTAAACAGCTCTGTTCTTATTAATATTTAAATAAAAAATTCATAATGTAAACTGCATGTTATCCTGTAAAGCAGATATGTATAATGTGCAGTGAGGTGGATGGAGTTATCAGTGACTGCTGTGTCTGTCAAATATATTAAAGCAACAAAGTGCTATTTCCTAGTTGGAGGGTATCCAAGGCTTTACATTGCAATAATGTAAAAAAGGTGATCAGAAGCAAGTTGAAATTAAAATGATGTGATCTTGGGCTATTCAGGTGTAAAAGTGTACAGATTACATTACTTGCAAAATTATTTTATTTTTATTTAATATTTGTTGACCGGGAAAGTCCGACTAGGTTCCACAGATCCTGTTTACAGCAGAGGCCCGGGGAGAAATGATCCAGAAGCATGTCTTTAGAATGTGGGAGGAAACCCACGCGAACGCAGGGAGAACATGCAAACTCCACACAGAAGGCACCCCAGCCGAGAATCGAACCAGAGAACTTCTTGCTGTGAGGCGACAGCATTAACCGCTGCACCACTGCGCCACCCATAATTTCCTTGTTTTTACAGAGGTGTGTATCTAAAGTAATGTCATTGGTTTAAGATAAAGACATTTTTTATGCAAACTGGCTTGAAAATAAAATAAAAGACACAGAAATTATAGTTATTTCTTGCATTTGCAAATTCATTAGCTGCAGATGCAAGCAATTAATGAAAAGAGATCTACAGTGTGTCTTAAGCGAAATTTACAAAGATTCGTTCATGCTTCTGCAAAGTCACTAGATTTTTCAGTACTAACTGCTTTTACTTGGAAAGGAGAAGTCTGCAGGTACAAGCAATTAAGCATGAAAGGTCTGAACATTGGTGAGTGAAATGTACAAGCTATAGTGCAATTAACACTTAAAGGTACACTGGCAAGCAAGTTCAGTAAAATATAAACACATTCTGAAACTGTGGGAAATTAATAAGATATAAATGTAGTTGCTTTCCAGAACCCTTAACACTTTAATACACTTAATAGTGCATAATTAAGGTTAGTGAAAGATGACCTGTGCACAGTTTCTTACTGTTAAAAGTTAATATTTACTGAAAGCATGCATGCTGCTTTTTACATCTAGGAGAGGAACAAAGATGAAAGAAGAATGAACAGCAATTAATATAAGTGGGGATGTAGTTTCCAACATGCACTTAAGCATGGGTACTTTATTTTAGTATAACTTGTCCTTGTAAGTGTGGTCAACAATTTGGGGCAACTGTTTCTATCAGGAGAAATAAACTACATTAGAAAAATAAACTACAATTTTTTAAAGTCCATATAGTTCTGTTTCTTTACTGTAAATTACTAAGGGATGGAGGAGGATCTGAAAACTTATTTAGTGTTTTTTGAGTGCTTTCATTGAAGGGAAAAAAGTCTTGAAAACAAGCTCAAATGGAGATGAGAAGAAGCAACTACATAACAGGTCAACCTGTGAAACAGTGTGTGCATATAAGTTAAAAGTCGAAAATATACATTCAAATGAACTGCCATATACAGCAAATAGAAATAATAGCTTTCTGTCATAATGGCCACTCTATCCATATCATCATGGGATGCAAACGGCCTTACAGATATATGTAATGTAGAGTACATAATTATATTAACAGGAGCAGGGTGCAAATAGTATGGCTGCAGAAGACACAATCGGATAGAAATTAGCACATACATTTGACAAGGAAAGGATTTCAGAATCAACATTCTGAAGATCAGGGACAAGGAAAAAAGGAAATAATAATACTTAACTACTACAGGAACTATAATAGTAACAAAAGAAGGGGAAAAGACAATAATAACAGCTTTGTGGCAGTAATGAGTTACTGACAGGAGTGGAAGATTAGCTGGCATGTATTTATATTCTATTTAAAACTGCTATTATAGAGCTTCAGAGAATTTTGGAATAAGTAAGCTTTCAACAGACAATACTTATGATCGGAGACTGAAATCTCATTTGCAATAGTGAGGATGGATCAGTGGGGCACAGAATGGAACATACGATAAAAAGATTCTGCTCTGAAGAAATATATGAAAATATTTGATACTGAAGATGTGAAATCAGTGGTAGAACATAGAGGCAGGATTTATGTATTATTCCCCAATGAATAAGAAGTTATGTACTCACCATAACGTTCCATCTGAGTAGATAAACGTAATTTGTCAGCAACCTATGGGTATCGGATCCGACTTCGGATCCGAGCCGGCAGTTTTCAACAGCTTAAATCCGAGCTCCTAGCTCCTCCCCAACCCATAAACCCCTGCCAACCCTGACTGACCTCAGATCAAGTTTGCCCCTAAAACAGCAACTGCTAAAGATAGATCAATATCAAAGACCATCTCTGAAGACAACAAATGTGAACAATCAAAGGTCAGGGGGAAGGAGGGGGGGGACGGTTGCTGACAAATGAAGTTTATCTACTCAGATGGAACGTTATGGTGAGTACATAACTTCTTAATCTGAAGTAGCTAACTTCATTTGTGTAGTAACCTATGGGACAGAGTCCCCAGCTACCTAAACCTTGGGCGGCCATCATGGAAGGATGTTCCGGAGCACTGCAGAGCCAAAGGATGCTCTCCCTCTGGAGATAATATCCAGTTTATAATGGTTGATAAAGGTATGAGATGAGGCCCAAGTGGCAGCCGAACAAATATCATCTAAGAATACCCTGGATCTAAAGGCAGCAGAGGTGGACATAGATCGTGTAGAGTGGGCACGGACTCCCTGAGGTGCGGGCCTACCAGAACTTTCATAAGCCAAAAGAATACATTGTGAGATCCATCGAGACAATGTGACTTCAGATACCGATTTACCCAAATTCGTTTTGGCAAAGGAGACGAACAACTGGTCGGACTGCCTATGACCAGATGTCCTGTGAATATAAAATCGAAGTTGTCTATGCACATCCAAAAGGTGTAGTTTGTATTCACCTTTGTTCTGATGATTGGGGAAGAAAACTGGCAGGTTAATGGACTGATTAATATCTGACTCGGAAGCAACCTTAGGGAGAAAAGAGGGATTGGTCCTGAGGTAAACTCTATCCTTATGAAAGGTTAGATACGGGGGTTTCACACAAAGGGCTTCAATCTCAGAAACTCTTCTAGCCGAAGTGATGGCGACGAGAAAGGCCGTCTTCCAAGACAAGTACTTGAGATCCACTGAAGCTGCAGGCTCAAAGGGGGAAGCTGTCAAGGCCTGAAGCACTAATGTCAAATCCCACGGAGGTACCACTTTCTTTACCGGAGGTCTGAGCAGGAAGGTGCCCTTCAGAAAGGTCTTGCACAGTTTTGAAGTGATCAAAGGATGCAGATCATGTCCGACATGGTAGTGAGAGATAGCTGCTAGTTAAACCTTGACGGTGGAACAGCTAGCCCTCTGGTGAAACAGTCCTGATAAGAAGTCTAACACAGCAGGTAAGGGAGCTGTGAAGGGATCCAAGTTTTGACGTTCCGCCCAAATCGAGAAACGTTTCCATTTGCTACTGTAAATCTTCCTAGTAGAAAGCTTGTGGGCTGCTACTAGAATGGCTTTGACTGGGGAAGAGATGCCGGGAGTCCTAGCTATGAGTGGAACTGGAGCAGCCAAGCTGTGAGCTTGAGAATGACCAGGTTCGGGGTTGGGAGACCCAGAGGGTGGGAAATCAGATCCAGGAGGGGATCTAGAATCCAAGGAGGATTCACCAGATGAGACCAAAGATAAGGAAACCAGGTTTGACGAGGCCAGAATGGGGCAATGAGGATGATCCTGCTCCCCAACCGACTGGCTTTCTGTAGAAACTTTAGCATCAGGGGAAGAGGCGGACAAGCATAAAGCAGACCGGGAGGCCAAGCATGCACCATAGCGTCTCTCGGGGATTCCCCGACTTGGGGAATTAAAGCGAAATAGCTGTTGCATTTGGTGTTTGAAGGAGAGGCGAAAAGATCTCAACAGGGCTGCCCCCACTTGGCGAAAATCTGATCTGCTACCTGCGGATTGAGAGACCACTCGTAAGGGGAAAGGATGGTGCGAATGAGTCTGTCCACCAGGATGTTGGACCGCCCCAGAATGTGTGTTGCAATGAGAAAACGGTTGGTGGAGATCGCCCATTCCCACACTCTCATGGCCACTCGACAGAGTGGATAAGACCTGGTTCCCCCCTGTTTGTTGATGTACCAGACAACCGACATGTGGTCCGTCTGGATTGCAATAGTCCCTACAGGAAGAAGGTCCTGAAGTGCTTGCAACGCTAAGAGCACTGCCCTCATCTCTAGGACATTGATATGCAAGGAGGTCTCCGTGTTGTTCCATGTGCCTTGGACAGTCCTGCCTGAAGAGTGCCCCCCCACCCGAGGCGAGAGGCGTCCGTGGTCACAGTGGCAAGGGGAGGGGCCATAGAGAAGGGACGTCCCGTGTGGAGGTCCGGAGATTGCAGCCACCATACGAGAGCCCTCTTGCAAGCCCTGCTGAGGGGAATGGGATGACTCAGAGGGTAGTGACGAAAAGACCACTGGACTTGGAGGGTCCATTGCAAGACCCTCATGTTCAGACGTGCCACTGGAAATAAGTTGATTGCCGCTGCCATTGAGCCTAGAGCCCTCAGGACCAATTCCGCAGGAGGAGCTGAAGATAGAAGGATGACCCACACATGAAGCCTCAGGGTTCGAAGTCGTTCTGGGGTTAAGAAGGCTACAAGATCGATTGTGTTTAACCTGGCCCCGATGAAATCTATGACCCAAGTCGGGGTGAGAGAAGATTTGTCCATATTTATTGTGATCCCTAGCCAGGGAGCAATGCGAAGAAAATAGTTCCTGGCTGTGCAGAGTAGATGCCTTGTCGGGGCGGTCAGGAGCCAGTTGTCCAGGTACGGAAAAACCTGAATTCCCTGGAGCCTCAGGTGGGCCGCTATCACTGCTAACACTCTGGTGAACACCCTGGGGGCTGAGGTGAGACCAAAGGGGAGAGCGCCCTGAATTGATAATGACTGGCCCCTAGCCGGATCGTCTGTCCATGAGAATGTGGTAGTACGCATCCTTGAGGTCTATAGAGCACATCCAATCATTCTCCCATAAAAGGGGGAGAATGGATTGAAGAGTGACCATCCGGAACTTCTCTTTGCTTACTGACAGGTTCAAGAGGGAGAGATCGAGGATTGGCCTTAAGTCCCCCGTCTTTTTTGGCACCAAAAAGAACCTGGAGTAATAACCCGATCCGAGCTGGTCTGGGGGGACGTCTTGGATGGCTCTTTTTTCTAGTAGCTGCTGAATTTCCGCAGCTGCGGCCTCCCTCTGATCGGGTGGGACATCGGGGAGGTGCTTGGGGAAGAGAGGGGGGTAAGAGAAAGGAATCTGGTAACCTCTGGATATAATGCGAAGCACCCAGCGGTCTGCTTTGATGGACTCCCAAGCTGCCGGGTGCCTCGAGAAACGTCCCCCGACTGCCTCCAGAGTGGAGCAGTCGGGCAGCCCCTCAGGGCTGCTGCGTGGGCCGGTCAGAGAAGGGTTCTCTGGACCCAAAGTTCTTCGGGCCCCCTCTGCCTCTAGGGCGGCATCCTCCCTGTCCTCCTCTGCCGCGGAAGGACTGGAGATCCGGAGTGGGCTGGGACTGTTGCGACTTCCGGAACCACATCTTCTTCTGTCCCTTTTGGTTCCTGGAGAAGGACCTCTGGGGAGCAGAGAAGCGGACTTCGATGGCAGACAACGTCTTCCCGTCCTTTTCGCTCTGGACCAAGGTGTCGCGAATGGTCTTCCCAAATAGGGTAGGACCATCAAAAGGGGCATTTGCGAACGACGCCTTAAAGGGTTCCGCAAAATCACAATGCCGGAGCCAGGCCTGACGCCTCATGACGAGGCCTGCTCCACTGGCTCTAGCAGCTCCCTCTGTCACATGCGATAGTAGCCGCATAGAGGTATTGGAAATGGACCTAACAGTGGCCATATGGGTGGAGTACAGCTGTTTGTCCTCTGCCGACATGGACTCCGGGGGCGATGCAGTGTATTCCTCAATGAGATCCCGCTGCAATCGAATAACGTGTGCCATATAGTTAAGAGACCTAACCGAGAAGGACGCTAAACTAAACACCCGCTTCCCTAAGCGGTCCAGCGATCGTAACTCCTTGCCCGGGGGGTGGACCGAGGGGCTCTCGAGCTAGTTCCCTCTTAGTGGCCACCGCCACCAACATGGCATCTACCGGGGGACCTTTGCTCCAATGGGGCCTATCCGCAGGGGGACTGAGGATCCTGTCAGGGCGTTTCGGGACTGGCTCCACAGTGTCCAGCAGCTCCTTCCACGCCCTGGTGGTAATCAGGTCCACAAGGGGGTCGGTCAGAAGGGACACCCAAGAGGTAGAAAGGCCTGCTTCAAACGCCTCCAGGAACACGGACTCGTCCGAGGTCGGCTTTGGGGTAGACCACCGCCTCTGATCCTGAGCATTTCCATGATGTCTCCAAAGGAGACATCCTCGGGGGGTGACCTTGGGGAGCCTTCTACTTCCTCCAAATCCGTGTCTTCAGTCAAGGACTCAGGGGAGTCCATGTGCCTCCTCTTGCACTTCCGCTTGTGGGGGATCTCCTCGGGGGGGCTGTCCGAGGAGGCCTCACCAGCAATATCTTGTTCCAGGGGAACGAAGTGGGACATTGAAGCAGGCTGTCCCTGGGGCCGGGTGATGAAAGTCGGACCCAACAGAGAAGGAGTGCGGGGTGGAGCTGTGGCAAGGACCAGGGGCCTGGAAGCAGTTGACAGGGCCCTCTCCACCACGTCGAATGCAGAGGGAGAGCCGTTCTCTCTGGGATCCAAGAGCAGACCCTCACTTGGATCCGACAGGCGGACCGGGGCCGGCGCTGAAGCGATCGGATCCGACGGACCAGTATGCTCCGACATGGACGGCGCCGAAGGCATACTGAAACCCTCGGATTCAAAGCTCAGCCCTCGGCTCCGAGAGCTTGGCTCAGACGAAAACGGACCCGACAGGCTCGAGGGAAGCGTTGGCGCCGACCCACCCCCGGTTCCAAGGCTGCCGGGCTCTGAAAGCTCCGAACCTGGGAAGCGGGACGGAGAAGGAGCTATCGGGGCAAAGAAAGGGGTCAAGCTCCCACCCGGAGGGGGAGGAGGCAGGAGCACTCCCATCTGCAGTTGGGCCTGGAGGAACCTTCGCATCATCCGGTCCAAATCCGCATCAGAAAGGCTGCGAGTGGATCTCGACGAGGCCACCGAGGCGGGATGGGAGTGCCGCCTCGATGACCTCGAAGGAGATCGGGTCTCCTCCTCCTCAGGACCAGGAAGCCCTGGAGGGAGAAGACCGCTTAGCTGGGGGAGCCGACACGGAGGCCTCGGCCCTCTGCTTATGGTACTTCTCCCTCCTTTTGTCTTTCCTGGCCTCCCTCTCCTCCGGGACTACAGCGGGAGGTTGAGTCTCGGCCGGGGGGAAGAGAGGCAGGAGTGGCCGTCGCCAAAGCCACGGTAGGACCGGAGGCCGAAGCCGAATCCGGGGGCAAGAGACCCGCCAGGATCAGCTTGGATCTCTGGTCCTTAAGTGCCCTGGGGTTGAACGCCGCACAGATGGAACACCCAGAGGAAAGGTGTCCAACCCCAAGGCACAAAACACAACGAGTGTGGCCATCAGCCGGTGCAAGCTTATTGCCACACTCGGTGCATTTAGAAAAGATTGGTTTTGGGGCCTCAGACATTTTAAGCTAAGGAGGACACACTCGTTAGGCCCCAACACAGGTACACAGACCCTGACGAACCAGCGAGGGAGAGGGAGGGAAAAAAATATATAACTAAAATAGAGTTAACGCTAGGGTTTACAGACCAAAGGGATCTAAACACACCAGACTCACACTAAAGGATAGAAAAGAATAAAATTTTTCTATTTTTTATCACAAAGTAATGACCAAGCCTGGAGCTCGAAAACCCAGCTGCTGACGACAAGAGCGGCAAACTAGATCTGAGGTCAGTCAGGGTTGGCAGGGGTTTATGGGTAGGGGGAGGAGCTAGGAGCTCAGATCTAAGCTGTTGAAAACTGCCGGCTCGGATCCGAAGTTGGATCCGATACCCATAGGTTGCTACACAAATGAAGTTAGCTACTTCAGATCAATAACTGCTCTACACTGGACAGAAATGAAGAAATGAAAGGTTAATATTGGCAGCACAAGAAAGTAAAGTTGTGTACACTTACCATAAATGTAGATGTTCGAGTGTATTCACTGTTGCAGTCATTACATTTGGGTTATCTGCTTGCAGGTAGCCCTCAGTCAGTCTGATTAACAAACTCTTGGGTCCTACGTCGGTTGCTGTCCCTTCTTCCATGACGTCAGGTCGTCAGGGGTATAAAACATGCAGCCGACGCCATTACATCAGTTTTTCTTGCCCCAGATGTCAGGTGCACCCCTAATGGGAAGTAATTAAATATAAAAGTACAATGATATACCTCTAACAATAAAGCAAATACACCAAAAAGCTTTTAAGCATAGTAAAGGAAAGTAGCGGTATAACCAAAAGAAGTTTGGGGGCTGGAGGGAGGGTAACCTGGACTGCAACAGTGAATACACTTGAGCATCAACATTTATCGTAAGTGTACACAACTGTACTATGTTCTTCGTGTTTCACTGTTGCAGTCATTACATTTGGGGAGACTCCCAAAGCTATGGATGGGAGGAGGAATTTAAATAGCATTAGGACCAGCTATAAAGCCCCGCAAGACTGCAGTGGCAAAGCCAGCTCTGGATTTAGAGAAAATTAGCAAATGATAATGCTTGGTGAAAGTATGTACAGAACTCCAGGTAGCAGCTTCTAGGATGTCCCTGGTAGGGATGCCTCTAAGAAAGGCTGCAAAGGTAGATGCAGCCCTGGTGGAGTGAGGTCTGATTCCCCTGGGGGATAGGTTTTCCATGGTGCTTTTAGCAGAAATGAATGCAATGGCCTGTCCATTTAGAAATGGTTTGCTTTGAAATAGCCTTCCCCTCTGCCCCTGCAGCAAATGCCACCAGCAGTTGTTCAGATTTCCTTTGAGGTTTAGTCCTGTCCAAGTAGAATCTAAATTGTCTGTGCACATCTAAGGAATGCAGTATCCGTTCCCCTCTGTTCTGTGGATAGGGAAAGGAGGTTGGCAAATGAATGGACTGATTAAGAGCCACACTGGATACCACCTTGGGCATGAAGGATGGATTGGTACTGTGGGGCACCCTGTCCGCATGAAAGATGATGAAAGGCTCCACTGCCATAAGGACCTGTAATTCAGATACCCTTCTAGCTGAAGTGATTGCTAAAAAGAAAGCTGTTTTCCACGAAAGAAATTTTAATTCCGCAGTAGCAGCTGGCTCGAAAGGAGGCACAGTGAGTTTCTCCAAAACAAAGTTAAGGTCCCAGACAGGGGTTAGAGCTCTCCTGGGTGGTCTCAAAATGTTGGCCCCTCTGAGGAACTGCTTGAGCAGTGGATGAGAGAAGAGGGGAGGTTCTGTGTTATAATAAGCTGAAATGGCTGAGGCGTGGATTTTAATGGAGGAAAACGACAGGCCCTTGTGAAGCATCTCAGTTAAGAATTGTAAAATCTGAGGTAAATTGGGCACTGCTGTGCTCATCCCTTGAGACTGGTTCCAGGCACAGAATCTTTTTTTTTTCAGCATAGGATTTTCTAGTACTAGGCCTCCTTGCCTCTAAAATGATATCCATCACAGGTTTACTGAGGGATGGTAAAGGAGAGATTAGGTAATTAGCCAGGCTGCAAGGTTCAGTGCTAGAAGCTGAGGGTGCAGAATCTGGTTCTCCTGCTGGGACAACAGAAAAGGAGTCTGAGGCAGGTGCCATGGGGATAACCGTGACACACTGCGCAGGACGGGGTGCCAGTGTTGGCGTGGCCAGTCTGGAGCAATCAAAATCATCCTTGGTTTGTCCTGTTTGATTTTTAGTAGTACGTTGGAGAGCAGAGGCATGGGGGGGGGGCATAGACTGATAAGTTTTTCCAGCTGAAGGACAGAGCATCCACTTTCCAGGCTTGTTTGTGGGGAGTCCTTGTGCAAAATGTGTCCAACTGGTAGTTCTGGGGAGAGGCAAATAGGTCTATATCTGGTCTCCCCATTTGCTTGTCAACATGCTGAAAATCCTTGGTCCCAGTTTCCACTAGTTTGGGTCCATGAGGTTTCTGCTTAGTCCGTCTGCCAGTGGATTTAATTTTCCTGCCAGGAATTGATCTTGTAGGTGCACTTGGTAGCTCAAGGCTGTGTTCCACAATGCCATGGCTAGTCTGCAGAGGGGGTAAGAATGTGTACCCCCTGCTTGTTTATGTACCACATAACAGTGGTGCTGTCCATCTTTACCATTCTGGTCCTTGAAGACTGTCAGAGCATTCTGGACAGCTAACATTTCTTTTTGATTGATATGCAGGTGCATTTGACTTGGGTTCCATTTGCCCTGAATTCACTTCCCTGCCAGTTGAGCCCCCCATGCATAATCTGATGTGTCTGTTGTTAGTGTTTGGGCGGCAGGGGGTGGTGTGAAAGGTAGTCCCTTGTTTTGGTGGCAGGCCTCTGCCCACCAAAGGAACTCTAGTCGTAGGCAAGGTATGATAGGAATCATTGCTTCTAGATCCTGGGAATGTTGACACCATAGGCTTTTTAGATACGACTGTAGTTTCCTCATATGCAGTCTTGTATATGGAATTAGAAGAATGCAGGAGGCCATGAACCCCAAGGCTTGCAGTATTTGTCTTGCAGATAGCAGGGTTTTTGTGGCCACTTGTTTGAAGTAGGTTGTTAAATGAATTTGTTTCTCTGGTGTGAGGTAAGCCATCTGGGAAGTTGTATTCAAGCTTGCTCCCAGGAATGTAATTTGTTGACAGGGTACCAGGTGAGATTTCTTTTTGTTTATGATGTACCCCAGACAGGTTAGAACCCTTTGTACAAAGGCCAGATGATTCAAACGTATGTCCTGGCTTTCTGCCTGAATTAGACAATCGTCCAGGTATGGGTATATTTGAATATTTCTTTGCCTGCAGAATGCAATAACTGGAGCTAGGCACTTTGTGAATACCATGGGAGCAGTAGATAAGCCAAAGGGCAGTGCAGAGAACTGATAGTGTGTGTAGCCTGCTTTGAAGCGAAGGCATCTTCTGCAAGATTCTCTTATTGGGATGTGCAGGTATGCTTCTTTTAAATCTAGTGTTGCCAACCAGGTGTCTTTGCCTAGCATAGGAAGTAACTGGTGAAGAATCAGCATCTTGAATTTTGGAATCTCCAATTTATAGTAGACAGGTCCAGGATAGGACGCCATGAATTGTCTTTTCTGTGTACCAGGAAACATCTCGAGTAGAAACCTTGTCCCTTTTCCTCTTCTGGTACCAAATGAATAGCCCCCATGCTTAAGCGAGAAAGTACTTGTTTTTGTGCCTCTGTCCACTGGTTTGGGGGTAGGTCCGGCCACCCATTTGGTGTTGGCAACGTGTGGAAGTGAAATCTGTATCCCTGGGACACTATATTTAAAACCCATTTGTCCTGGGTAATGAGCTCCCAGTTCTTTGCATGAAGAGCAATCTTCCCCCCAAGGGGGCAGTCAGTTGATAAGTGCTTGGAAATTTTAAAAGGAAGTCATTGAGACAGTTTACCATAGGGGGAGTCTTATTAGTCCCAGATTTGGAAGTGGAGGCCCCCCACTGATTAGTCCTGTGTGTCCCCTGGGACTGAAACTTGGGGTTCCTGCTGTGTCTGGGTTTGGCTCGAGAAGACCTGGAAGGGGCTGGAAAGGAACAATTTTTAGTGGGCCAGTGCCTACTAAATCTAGGAGGCTGAACTTGTAAGAAATATTTAACAGTTTGCATAGATTTAACTTTATCTTCCATCTTTTTAAGAACTTCCTCAGCCTTGTTGCCAAACAGGCGGTCCTGAGTTACGGGAGCATCCAACAATTTAGCTTTAACATGATCAGGTAAAGATTGCTCCTTAAGCCAAGCATGCCTTCTGAGCACAGACCCAGTAACAGCGGCCCTGCAAGAGGCCTCTACTGAATCAAAATCACATTGCAAAGTATGTTTTCCAACTTGTTCAGCAGAATGCATTAAATCCTGTAATTCTTTATTGTCCACACAATCAGGAATCAACATAACTTTCTGTTTAAACAATCCAATAATATGTTGCTGATACTTTAACATATGAAACTGGCAGTTTGAAGCCCTAATGGCTAAGGTTGCAGAAGTGTAAACCTTCTTACCCCATCTATCCAGCGCACTGGAGTCTCTATCAGAAGGGGTAGGATTTTTAGCAGAAGAAGCCTTAATGCCCTTGGGCCCCCGAGAAATAGTCTCTGGATCCGCAATAGGATTTTTTTAAAAAGGAACTTGTGTGACTCAGGGATCCTACAGTATCTGTCAGGTTTTCTGGGAACAGGAGGCAAGGACTCAGGGGCAAAACTAGATTCCAAAAAAGCATCATCAACAATGTCTAGTACAGGAGGGATAGCTAAAGGCCTATGCTGAGGCAGGAGTACGAAATCCCTGAGCCTCTTTTTTGAATCTGAAAAATCCTGGCTTTCCCAGTGGATATGCTCCCTTAGAGTATGTAAGGTTTCACCAAAAGAAAAATCCTCTGGAGGGGAAGCAGAGGGAATATTGTCCTCTGCATCAGAATCCTCATAAGTAGATAAGGGCAAATCCAGATCATCAGAAGAATCAGAAAAAACAGAATCTTGGGCAGAAGATTCATAAACAACTTCAGGCCTACGCCTCTTAGAAGGGGGGTTGGCTACCCCTGATTAGAGTTATTAGATCTTCAGCCATTCTTATCATTTGTTTTTTAGGCATAGAGGCCTGAGCATGTGGCCTGGGTGTCGTTTTTTAGGCATGGTTCAAGATTTAGGCCTAAGTGAAGAAGGAGGCGTCGGTTTAATATGCAATTCCGTAGGCCTGAATACACCCTCATTAGCCAGTGCCTGCACAGTGGCTCCGGACCCATCCAAGGTAGAGACATCCGTGGGTTCCATAGTTGAAGCATCTCGTGGCATACCGGACTCCGAAGGGGCCTCAGTAGAGGCCTGCGAATCAGAAGTAGTGGGCATCAGGGGCTGCAAAAGCGCCTCACTGAGTACTGGTGAACTGGCGACTGGCTTAGGAGAAGCGTTGTCAGCAGTTTTGGACCTAGGCGGCCTATGTCTTTATATTTGCATTTTTTCGGAATCCCGGTAGTCGGATGTCTAACCGATGACATTTCTGGATAATTAAACCGAGAACCAAAATATTTAGAAGCGAAAATATACCGACGACGGATAGTGCGCTGATTAAATAAAGCACAAAACCGACAGCAAGGTACGTCGTGGTCAGGGCCTAGGCAAGGAATACAGAACAAATGAAAATCTTTATGAAGTATTTGCTTTCCACAAGTAATGCAATTATTAACTTTTACTGACATCAGTAAGGAGCAAAAAAAAAGTTTCTCCAACGGGGTACTTAGCTTTAGTTGAAGATTTCGGTTCTGAAACTTGAAAACGAAAATTTCAGGAGTCGGCCGACCGGCACTTGCGAACTGCTTCTGCTTCGGGTACTGCACAGCAAGAAAGACTGATGTAATGGCGTCGGCTGCATGTTTTATACCCCTGACGACCTGACGTCATGAAGAAGGGACAGGACCCAAGACTTTGTTAATCAGGCCGACTGAGGGCAACCTGCAAGCAGATAACCCAAATGTAATGACTGCAGCAGTGAAACACGAAGAACATCAGGCAGAAGTTGGATAAAGTAATTGAGTGCGTTTAGATTGAGATGCAGGCTTAGAACTTCCCGCCTTGTAAGTGGAAGCCTGCCAACGCTTAGATCTTTGAGGGGTAGCCCCCTAGAAGATCTGTAACCTCTAGTCTTAAAATGGTTCTGTCTGCTGGTATCAGGAAATGTCCAACTCTTAGAAGGGTAATTCCTGCTAAAGCGAGGAGGTGGAACTTGCAGAAAATCCTTAACAGTTTGCATAGACTTGGCCTTATCCTCCATCTTCTTGAGCACTTCCTTTGCTTTGCTGCCAAAAAGACTGTCCTTATGCAAAGGTACATCTAAAAGCTTAGCCTTGACAGGCTCTGGTAGGGGCTAGTCCCTGAATCAAGTGTCCCTTCTGATAACAGATCCAAATAGCTGTAGCCCTGCAGGAGGCCTCTAGAATGTCAAAACCACAATGCAAAGTATGTTTATTGACAAGACTGGCAGAATTCAGCAAATCCTGCATATCCGTACTTTCCGCTAAAAGAGGCACACTTGCTATCCTAGACTTAGTAGCCTCCAAAGTGTGCTGCTGTTACTTCAGCATATGAAAAAGACAATTAGTAGACCTAACAGCAAGAGTAGCAGAGGTATAAACTTTTTTACCCCACCTATCTAGATTCCTAGATTCCCTGTCAAAGGGAACAGGATTTTTGGTAACAGTGGCATTAACGCCTTTAGGGCCTTGATAAAAAACCTCTGGATCAGCCGACGGATTCCTGAAAAGAAACAGATGAGAATTGGGACTCTACAGTACCTGCCAGGTTTCCTGGGAGCAGGAGGAACCAAATTTGGAGTCAAGGAATTCTCCAGAAAAACATCATCAACCACTTCCAACACTGGGGAAATAGCCAGAGGCTTATGCTGATGCAAATCCAAAAACTTCCTAATCCTTTTCTTAGATTGGGGATAATCCTGACTTTCCCATTTAAAATGCTCCCTGAGAGTATTCAAAGTATCACCAAAAGAGAAATCCTCTTGGGGAGAAGCAGAAGGGATGGGCTCTTCAGTATCTGAATCCTCAAAAGGAGAAAAAGCCTGAGAAACTTCCTCTTCATCAGCATAAATGCTAGAAGAATCAGAACCAGAAAAAGACAAAGCCTCAGGAGAAACATCCCTACTCCTTTTAGAAGGAGGAGGCTGTGAACCCCTAATAAAAGTTAAAAGGTCATTAGCCATTTTAACCATTTCAGATTGAGGGGAATGAGAAGAAACTGGAGCCTGCTTTTTCACAGGCTTACGACTGGAAGATTTACCTGCAAGTATGAAGGACTCGGGAAGCCTGGCAACCACTGAAGATGCAGTAGAGGTCGTCAGTATGAGCTTGCTGTCTGAACCAAGAACGGAGGCCTCGGACACTGGAGTCAGCTTAGCAGCTCTGGCTCCAGCTGAAGAGGCGACAGGCGAAAGGTCAGAAGGTAAAATTGAGGCAGGAGGCCTGGGGAACTCTGAAATGGTGTCAACCGAGGCCTGCGGTTGAAAATCAGCGGACTCCAGGGGCTGCAAAGGCGCCTCACTGACTACCGCATTACTGACGACCATCTTAACATCATCCGAGGACTTAACCTTCTGAAGCCTGTCACGGTCCTTATCCTTACATTTCTTGGGGATATCCGAAGCCTGAAGACCCGCAGATGCCATATCGACAAACTTAGGCCAAACTCCAAAATGTTTAGCTAAAAGCTTAGCCCGATGACAAATAGCACGTGGATTAAAGGAGGCACAGAGATCACAATTAGGAACGTCGTGGTCAAGGCCTAAACAAATAATGCAATAGGAATGAAAATCTCTATGGGGAATCTGCTTTCCACAGGTAAGACAATTATTAACCTTTTCTGACATTCGTTAAGGCAAGAAAAGAGGATCCCAAATGGGGTACTTAGCTGTAGTTGACTTCAACTTTGTAGTCAGAAACCAAAAAGGTATACTGCCGACCGGCACTCATGCAAGAAATGCTTCTGCTTTGGGCACCGCGGCAAGGAAGACTGAGGAAGTGACGTCGGCTGCCTCCTTTTGTATCGGACATCTTGACGTCCTTTACAACCGACAGCCGACGTCATATTTACTTACCTTTGGTATTCTGGCCGATCGAGGGCTACTGGGAGCCGGATAACCCATTAGTTAGGACTGCAACAATGAAACACGATGAACATCTGTGAATGTTTTTAGGAGTGTAAAGAGTTGGCAGATTTATTTAAAAAAAAAAAAATACTGGGGATGCAAATGGCTGTAATTAAGAAATGACTCCTGAGCGGGGACACAAACTGAATTCCCTAGTCAGAGTTAAGGCATTATTAAACTTAATTCTACTGGTTGCCAAAAAGGCAATTATTAGAAAATGTAAAGCAAAATCTAAACCATCTGTACTTGAAGTACTGAATATTGTAAAACAGATAAAAGAAATGGAAGAAGATTCTTCAGATTAAGGAAGGAGCAAATTACACAGAAATTAATGGAGTTTGTGGGAACAATACAGAATAATATTCAGGAGGAGGAGGAGAAAGGTTTGAAGGAAGGGAGGAACTGAGTGACTTTATGTAATGTTGGACTGAATGACAGCTGTTCTACAGAAAGAAAAAAAATTAAAACATACTGAACAATGAGTGCAAATGGAAACAATGCTAATATGGCTTGCTTTATTTTCTATTAAGGTATGTGCACCTATATCAAGAAATACTTTAATGCAGGTGCTTGAAAAAGATAATTGGGTATAAAGCAAATCCAAGAATGACATTGCAATTCTTCTTCTTTCGGCTTTTCCCTGTTAGGGGTCACCACAGCAGATCACCTGTCTGCGCATGATTGGCAGTAGAGATGTTACAGTGTCGAGTTGTAGGCCCGGTGCCCAATCTTCCACGAAAGGCACACACTCATGCCTAGGGCCAATTTAGAGTGTCCAATCCACCTATAGCATGTCTTTGGGATGTGGGAGGAAAACGGAGGAAACCCACGCGACCACAGGGAGGACATGCAGACTCCGCATAGAAGGCACCCCATACGGGAATTGAACCTGAGAACCGTTTGCTATGAGGCGACAACACTAACCGCTGCACCACTGTGGCCGCCCTAATGACACTACAATTCTGCTTCACCAAAAATGTTACTGTTCTGCAATTCGGATTTATCCAACAGCACACTGTTTTTATCTGCATACAGAATGTAAAACTCAACCTACACGCAGGAAGAGAAAGTTGCCTTGGTTGTTGAAAACAAAGCTGTATTTTATTTCTGTTTTTAATAAATACTTACTACATAAAAATCCTGAACATAAGTTACAACTGGCATTTTAAGCAGGTATTAAACAGTCTCCAGGAAAAAAAATGGTATGGCATCAGACTGTGACAACAAAAGCTCTCTGAAACACCGAATTTGTTAACAGTATAAAAGAGTTCAGTTCTTCTAAAGCAGTTTACAATATACTTGCATAGAAACCACACAAGTATGCAATCAACCCAAAGGGATTTCCCTGCACGTCAATACTGATGTACATGGATGTATACCAGCTTTCTCAGTATAGAGGGTGTAGACTTCACCCTACATGCAGTAATAGAGAGTTGTCTTGGTTGCTGAAATCAATTTTTTTTTTCTTCTGGTCTAGTGAGAACTTACTGCACATACACTATGGACATTAGTTTCATTTGGCCTTATGAGCACAGGTCAAATAGCCCCCAGGTAGAAACTGGGTATAATGCCCATATGTAATACCAACAAAGTTCTGAAACACTGTACTTGCCAGCGCTGTTGGTTCTCCTAAATCAGCTCGCAAAAAAAAAAAAAAAAAAAAAAACGTTGGTATAAAACACAGTTAAGAATGCTAGTTCCTGTGGCATAGATATAAAGCCCTGACTACAAAACAGGCAGTCACTGCTTAAGTAGACAGCTTGATAGAACTGGCAGGGAAGGATGTATGTGCCCATCCTGGGGAGGCTGAGCCATCGCACACTGCTATAATCCTTCACAGGAGGGGAGGCAGTGCAAATGTGTGGCTGGTAGTAGAGAGTCAGGTTCACCAAGTCACTGTTTAGTCATAACCTTCAGTGAATGTGTGTGGAAACAGGTACGTACATGAGGATGGCATTGTGGACCTTAACAGTGACTTGGAACACAAGTTTCCTTTCCCAGTGTGAGGTTAGGGCCATTACGAGAAAGACACCCTCACTGCTGTGATGCTGGCGATGACTGCCTGAATGACGGCCCCTCGATGGACAACTCTCACCCTGCCACTCAATGAAATTTCTGGTGCTGAGGAATGGAATTGCAGTGTATAGTTAGGGAAGGCATGATGGTCAGTAACCATTGCAGCAAGAAGTAAAGTGAAAAAAGCACACTCATGAATACAGTTCTACCCCCAAAGGGATTTCACTGCATCCCACTTTCCAATGTGCATGGTTACACACTACTTTTGCCAGTGCAGGCCTCATCCTACATGCACTAACATGACAAAAACAAATTCTGAATATAGGCTTCATTCCAATACAGTGAGCAACTGTATACACACACCTGCTGCAAACAAAGAGTATGATGCAGCTTGGCAGCCTCACACTTTCTTAACAAGGCAGTGTAGGCGTTTTGGTGGACAGTACAGTGCTACGTTTTCAAGCAAAATTCTTTTCAAGAAGAAACATGGTGACTTAGTTACAAATTAGAAGTTATGTACTCACCATAACGTTCCATCTGAGTAGGTAGCTTCATTTGTCTGCAACCTGTGCGTCTTGGATCCGATATTGGATCCGAGCCGGCAACTTGTTTCAAGCTAATGGATCCGAGCTCCTAGCTCCTCCCTTCACCCATAATGCCCTGCTTACCCTCCATGACCACAGATCGAGTTTGCCCCTCAATATTTACCCCAAAAAATGGGTATCCAACTACCAATAGATCCGAAGAAGGCCAGGGGGAAGGAGGGGGGGGTGGTTGCAGACAAATGAAGCTACCTACTCAGATGGAATGTTATGGTGAGTACATAACTTCTAAATCTGAAGTAGGGAGTTCATTTGTCTGCAACCTGTGGGACAGAGTCCCCAGCTACCTGCACCTTGGGTGGCCATCATGGAAGGATATTGCGAAGCACCGCAGAGCCAAAGGATGCTCTCCCTCTAGAAATCACGTCCAGTTTGTAGTGGTTAATAAAGGTATGAGATGAAGCCCACGTGGCTGCTGAACAAATATCATCCAATGGGACTCTAGACTTGAAGGCCGCAGAAGTAGAAATGGAGCGGGTGGAATGAGCACGAACTCCTTCTGGTGCGGGTCTCCCAGACACTTGATACGCCAATAGGATACATTGAGAAATCCAGCGTGATAAAGATACTTTTGAAGTTGCTTTCCCCAAATTAAATTTGGCAAAGGAAACGAACAGCTGGTCGGATTGCCTATGGCCAGCTGTTCTATGAGTATAAAAACGAAGCTGCCTATGAACATCTAATGAATGCAGCTTGTACTCTCCCTTATTCTGATATTTAGGGAAGAAAACCAGTAAATTTATGGATTGATTTATGTTGGTTTCTGATGCTATCTTGGGGAGAAAAGAGGGATTGATCTTGAGGTACACTCTGTCTGGGTGAAAGATCAAATAAGGAGGCTTCACAGAAAGAGCTTGAAGCTCCGAAACTCTCTTTGCTGAAGTGATGGCTACAAGGAATGCTGTTTTCCAAGACAGGAATTTGAGATCTACTGAAGCAGCGGGTTCAAAAGGTGGAGCAGTCAGGGCTTGAAGAACTAATGCAAGATCCCATGGTGGCACGGCTTCCTTTATAGGGGGTCTAAGTAAGAAGGTGCCCTTGAGAAAGGTTTTACACAACTTGGACGACATCAAAGGCCCTGTATCATGTCCCACATGGTAATGTGATATGGCTGCCAATTGCACTTTGACAGTTGAACAACTAGCGCCTTCCTGAAAGAGTTCGGTTAGGAAGTCTAATATAGACGGAAGAGGAGCTGTAAAGGGATCTAGATCATGATGCTCCGCCCAGATGGAAAAACATTTCCATTTACTGTGGTACACTTTCCTGGTGGAAGGCTTATGCGCTGCCACAAGGATGGCTTTGACTGGGGAAGAGATACCGGGAGTCCTAACTAGGAGTGGAACTGGAGCAACCAAGCTGTTAGTTTGAGATTGCCCAGGTTTGGGGTCGGTAAGTTCGACGGATGGGAGATGAGATCCGGAGTGGGATCTAGAATCCAAGGAGGATTCACAAGGTGAGACCACAGGTAAGGGAACCAAATTTGCCGAGGCCAGAATGGGGCAATGAGGATCATCCTGCTCCCCAACCGTGAGGCTTTCTGTAGGAGTTGCAGCATCAGGGGTAGCGGAGGATAGGCATAAAGTAGACCGGGTGGCCAAGCATGCACCAGAGCGTCTCTTGGAGTTTCCCCTGGAGGGGGGATTAGAGCAAAGAAATTGTCGCATTTGGTGTTTGATGGAGACGCAAAAAGATCACAGCAGGGTTGCCCCCATTTTGTGAATATCTGCTTCGCTACTAGTGGATTGAGAGACCACTCGTACGGGGTAAGAAAGGTGCGACTGAGCTTGTCCGCTAGGATGTTGGTCCGTCCCGGAATGTGCGTTGCAATGAGAAAGTGGTTGGTGGAGATCGCCCATTCCCATACTCTCATGGCTTCGCGGCATAGGGGGTAAGATCTGGTTCCCCCCTGTTTGTTGATGTACCAGACAACCGACATGTTGTCCGACTGAATCGCAATTGTTCCTATGGGGAGGAGATCCTGAAGTGCTTGCAACGCGAACAGCACCGCTCTCATCTCCAGAACATTGATATGCAGGGAGGTCTCTGTGTTGTTCCACGTGCCTTGGACTGTCCTGCCTGAATAATGCCCCCCCACCCGAGGCGGGAGGCGTCCGTGGTCACCGTGGCGAGAGGGGGAGAGGTGCAGAAGGGACGGCCTGTATGGAGGTCCGAGGCTTGGAGCCACCATAATAGAGCCCTCCTGCAAACCTTGCTGATAGCAATGGGGTGGTGAAGAGGTAGGGATAGAAAGGACCATTGCACTAGAAGTGTCCATTGCAGTACCCGCATGTTCAGACGGGCGCATGGAAGAAGCGTAATCGCTGCCGCCATGGAGCCTAGTGCCCTCAAGACCAATTCCGCTGGAGAAGTCTCTGATTGGAGGATGGCCCGCACATGGAGTTGCAAATTCCGGAATCTCTCGGAGGTTAGGAAGGCTCGTAGCTCTCTGGTGTTTATTCTGACACCTATGAATTCTATGACTTGTGTTGGGGCCAGAAGAGATTTGTCGACACTGATGGTAATGCCTAATTGTGGAGCTAGGCAGAGAAAGAAGTCTCTGGCTGAGCAAAGTAGATGCCTTGTTGAGGCGGTCAGGAGCCAGTCGTCCAGGTATGGAAAGACATGTATTCCCTGGAGTCTCAGGTGGGCCGCAATCACTGCTAATACCTTGGTGAACATCCTGGGGGCTGTGGTGAGGCCAAAGGGAAGGACCCTGAACTGATAGTGACTGGCTCCCAGCCGGAAGTGGAGGAACCTCCTGGATCGTCTGTCCATTAGAATGTGGTAGTACGCATCCTTGAGGTCTATAGAGCACATCCAATGGTTTTCCCTTAAAAGGGGAAGAATAGATTGAAAAGTGACCATTCGGAATTTTTCCTTGGTTACTGACAGGTTCAAGCGGGAAAGGTCTAGAATCGGTCTCAAGTCCCCCGTCTTTTTTGGCACCAAAAAGATCCTGGAGTAGAACCCTAATCCGAGCTGGTCTTGGGGGACGGGCTGGATGGCTCTTTTTCTTAGCAGCTGCTGAATTTCTGCAGCTGCGGCCTCCCTCTGATCGGGTGGTACATCGGGGAGGTTTTTGAGTTTGGGAACATGGAATAATGGTATTTTGTACCCTCTGGATATAATGCGAAGCACCCAGCGGTCTGTAGTGATGGACTCCCATGCCGCTAGGTGCTCCGAGAAGCGCCCCCCGACTGACTCCAGAGTGGAGCAGCCGGGCAACCCTTCAGGGCTGCTGCGCGGGCCGCTCAGAGAAAGGTTCTCTGGACCCAAAGTTTCTCGGAGCCCCTCTGCCCCTGGGGCGGCGTCCTCCCTGTCCTCTTCTGCCACGGTAGGACTGGTTGTCCAGAGCGGGTTGGGAATGTTGCGATTTCCAGAACCACATCTTCTTCTGACCCTTTTGGTTCTTCGAGAAGGACCGCTGGGGAGCAGAGAAGCGAACTCCGACGGCAGACAACGTCTTCCCGTCCTTTTCGCTCTGGACAAGTGTCTCGCGAACCGTTTTGCCAAACAGGGCAGAACCATCGAAGGGGGCGTTCGCAAAGGACGCTTTAAAAGGCTCCGCAAAGTCACAATGACGGAGCCAGGCCTGACGTCTCATGACTAGGCCTGCTCCGCTAGCCCTAGCGGCTCCCTCTGTGGTGTGGGACAATAGCCGCATAGAGATATTAGAAATTGATCTCAGAGTGGCCATTCAGGTGGAGTACAATTGCTTGTCATCCGCCGACATGGACTCGGGGGAAAGGCAGCGTATTCTTTGATAAGATCCCGCTGCATCATGATGACATGTGCCATATAGTTCAGAGACCTTACCGAGAAGGTCGCTGAACTAAAAACTCGCTTCCCTAATCGGTCCATCGAGCGGGACTCCTTGCTCGGTGGATGGACTGAGGGGCTCTCCTGAGCCAATTCCCTCTTCGTGGCTGCCGCCGTCAACATGGCATCTACGGGGGGGCCCTTACTCCAGTGTGATCGGTCTGAGGGGGGGCTAAGTATTTTGTCCGGGCATTTTGGTATTGGCTCCACGGTGTCCGGATCCTTCCATGCCCTGGTGGTGATGAGGTCCACCAGGGGGTCGGCCGGAGGGGACACCCAAGAAGTAGATGGGCCTGCTTCGAATGCCTCCAGAAATACGGACTCGTCGGAGGAAGACTTGGGGGCAGACCACCCACCTCTGATCCTCAGCATCTCCATGATGTCTCCAAAGGAGACATCCTCAGAAGCGATCTTGGGGAGCCTTCCCCTTCTTCCAAGTCCGTGTCCTCGGTTAAGGACTCAGGGGAGTCCACGTGCCTCCTCTTGCACTTATGCTTGCGGGGCACTTCCTCGGGGGGGCTGTCCGAGGAGGCCTTGCCAGCAACATCTTATTCCAATGGAACCATCTGTGACATTGAAGCAGGCTGACCCTTTGGCCGGGTGATGGAAGCCTGGCCCAGCAGAGAGGGAGTGCAGGGAGGAGCCGAAACAAGGACCGGGGTCCGGATGCTCTCAACAGAGCCCTCTCCACAACATCGAAGGCCGAGGGAGAACCACTCTCTCTTGGATCCGAAAGTTGGCTCCCACTCGGATCCGATGAAGGGATCAGAACTGGCGCCGAGACCATCGGATCCAAAGGACCAGTGCACTCCGACCTGGACGGAGCCGAAGGCACACTGAATCCCTCGGATCCGAAGCTCGGGCCACGGCTCCGAGAGGTCGGATCCGACAGGCTCAAGGGCAGGGTCGGATCCGAAGTACCGAGTACTGTCGGCGCCGACCCACCCCCGGCTCCAACGCTGCTCGGCTCCAAACGCTCCGAACCCGGATAGCGGGTCGGAGAAGGAGCAATAGGGTGGAAAAAAGGTGTCGAGCTCCCCCCTGAAGGGGGGGGAGGCAAGAGCACTCCCATCTGCAGCTGTGCCTGGATGAACCTTCGCATCATCCGGTCCAAGTCTGCATCGGATAAACTAAAGGTAGATCTCGAAGAGGTCACCGAGGCAGGCCTGGAATGCCGCCTCGATGACCTCGATGGAGATCGGCCTCCTCCTCCTCGGGCCCCGGGGAGAAACAGGGAGATTGGAGCCGAGGAGGAGGAGACCTAGCAGTGGAGGGAGAAGCCCGCTTAGCTGGCGGGGCCGAAACGGAGGTCTCGGCCCGCCGCTTATGGTGCTTCTCCCTCCGTTTCTCCCTCCTGACCTCCCTGTCCTCCGACGCTTTAGCGGGAGTTTGAGTCCCGGACAGAGGAAGGGGGCAGGAATGGCAGCAACCACAGGCTGTGGTGGAGCCACGGGAGCAGCGGAGGCCGGAGCTGAGTCCGGGGGTAAAAGTCCCGCCAAGACCAGCTTCGACCTCCGCTCTTTCAGTGCCCTGGGGTTGAACGCTGCACAAATGGTACAGCCTGAGGAGAGGTGTTCAACCCCAAGGCAGTGAACGCACCGAGTGTGGCCATCAGCCAGGGAGAGCTTATGGCCACACTCGGTACATTTCGAGAAAATGGCTTTTGGGGCCTCAGCCATACTTCAAAGTAAAAGGTAAAACTACACAAACACACAGGCCCCAAAAACACAACACACACACACACACACACTCACTAACGACCAAACGAAGGGAGGGAACTAATTAAAGAAAAATATTTTTATACTAAAGGGTACCTAACACTTACAAACGTTAACATTTGAAAGAAAAAAGGAAAGTTTGGCAGAAAATATGAACTTATCTGACAATTCACTTGCTGGGCTCAAGGGGATCCAGCTATCCACAAGCGCGGCAAACTAGATCTGGGGTCATGGAGAGTTAGCAGGGCATTATGGGTGAAGGGAGGAGCTAGGAGCTCGGATCCATTAGCTTGAAACAAGTTGCCGGCTTGGATCCGATATCGGATCCAAGACCCACAGGTTGCAGACAAATGAACTCCCTACTTCAGATCTGCAGTTATGCTGTGCATTTAGGTGCACATATAATTAAACAGCTGCAGGTTTATTTTTTGAGTGCTCTGTCACAATTCTGTTGTAAATGCAAAATATGTTTATGACTCTATTTATCATATATGTGCCTCACAGCAAAAAGCAAAACTTTGCATATTTGTTGTAAACTGAAGACATCTGCATTAGAGAGGCCATATAATTCTAACAATTATAATAACAATAATAATAATAGTAATAATGTAACAACTTGTAAGCCAAAGCATGAGTTGCATCCTCACTGTGTTTCTAAAAATACAACCACTAGCTTCATCTCCTTTTGTACACAAGCTGCACCCCTGTCAAATGAGTCCCTTCTAAGAGGGGTACCCACCTTAACCCGAGATGAAATCAGACAAATATACCAAGCAGCAATAATCTTGAGACATACCCCTAACAAGCTAGATCACTAATCATTCAGCAGTGATCCTGTAGTCACTGTTTGCTTTCATGCACAATCAGCACCCAAAAATTAATGCCACATTCTGCAAAACTCCTATGTCTCAATGAGAAGAATATAAAAAACATATGGCCACAGCAATGGAATTCAACTTGCTCATGTCTGATACAGACATTACCACTGACAGGCCATATCATTTTATTCAACAGTGATCTTGTAACTTTCTTCTGTGTTCATATACAGCATGCCCTCCAACCCCAGCCCAAAAGGACAGCCACCTTCTATGTACACATCTGATGTTTGATAATGAGGAAACTGAAGAAAGCAATGACGAGTAATGAACTTCAACTTGTTCTCGGGAACATATGTACAATGCCTAACTAATAAGATTAATCAATGTTTATTTTACATGGATCATGTAAACTAGCATTTGTTTTCATACACTGCAGGTCCCCCCTGAAACATGACAGCAATGTTTTGTACATATTTCTGATGCAAGATTTTGAAAAAAAGTGAAAGGTAAAATGGCCTAGTTGTTCACAGACACATATACAGTCCCTACACAAGCCATACAACGTAACTGACACCTGCTTTCAGATCTAGTCTGCCTCCCTACCTTCAAAAGATTGTCAACTTGGGGCGGAGCCAAGATGGCCAACTAATTACAGCAGTTTTTCAGAGCTCTTCAAAATCAAATGTTTAGACAGGAAAATACTAAACGTTTGGAGTTGATTTCTACAAAAATCTAATCATAACATCCTTCTCTAAGTTTATCTCAATTCTGCTGGATTTTTAAATTATTCCTGCCAAATTTACTGGAGACTTTTTCATCACAGACATGAGCACCTCTAAACGATCTCATTCTGACAATGCCCATGCAGTTGATGACATCCACCGTGAAATAACTCTTTCTAAAAATGGATGGTTTCCAACTAAACTTAGAAAACATCAAGGAGAACTGTCAAACAGAAATGTTCAAGGAATTACTGCAGCAGCACCAAACCAAAATTTCTGATATGGAAACATACATACAGTATTTCAAGCATGGGTATTAATACTTGCTTTAATGCAATTTGGTAGCCTGTTCCATGCATCAGCTACTCTGTCAGAGAACCAATTAGTACACTTCTCATTCCTACAGAATCTTCTACATAGGGTGCCTAATGATTCTCTACTACTTTTTGATTATCCCAAACATTCTCAGAGGTAATTGTCTCTAAATGCTCTATATACCTGAATAAAATCTCCTCTAAGATATCTATGAGAGACACTGTAGAAGTTCAGATATTTAAGTCTTATGTAATAACTTAAATTTTCACATCCATGGATGCCTTTGACATATTTCAGCTGTATTCTTACCAGTTTATTCATGTTTGTTTTTTTATAGGGTTTCCATTTTCTTATTCCATACTCAAGTTTGGTTCTAATGTAACTAACAAACAATGACTTCATAATTTTTAGTTTCCTAGACTTTATAAATCTTTTTATACAACCTATAACTATCATTAACCAACTGGTTGTTATTATTAGAAAAAACTCATAGCCGGATCTACCCATACAACCAGGTCCTTATGAGTCTACAGTTTCAATCACTGTGTGCTGTATTAAATATTCACCTTTCAACTGTCTCCCAGATCTCATATGCTTAGTTTTTGATGCATTTATCAGCATATTATTATCCTATGCCCAAATGATCAATTTAGTCAAGTTATTTTGCAGACATGCCTTGTCTGTAATACATGTAATTTGTTTACCCAATTTCGTGTCGTCTGCATATAGACTGTAGAACACCTCAGATGAAACAGTAAGGTCTGAAAGTTACAATCTAAACATGTAAGGGCCTAGGACAGAGCCCTTTGGGACACCATGACTGTAACCAAGAATTTCACTTGCCCAGTTGCTGTACGACACCTGCCATGTCCTATTTGTAAGCCACGCAACTATCCATCTTATCAAGATGTCAATACTTACTTGTTCTAATTTATTGATCAGTGTTTTGTGTATGACCCTTTCAAATTCTGAAGTTAAATCTATACAAATTACATCACAGCACAATTTTTCATTCATAGCTATTATATTGTTATAGAACATCAGGGTACAGGTGGTAATAGATCTATTTTCAACATATGCATGCTGCTATATGGTTTCAAGTTCAAACCTATCCACTTCTGACAATAATTTATTTAATATTACTTTCTCCATTATTTTTCTTTAAAATGAAAGTAGAATTAAGGGTCTATATGAAACTGCATTATCTGACACTAATGGCAGGCTTAAGGAAGAACACCACCAAACTGACTTTCTTTTAAAACAAAACGCATGGTTACAAAATAAACTGGCTGACCTGGAGAATAGGGAAAGAAGAGGTAATGACAGAATTTTGGGGCTTCTTGAGAAATCTGAGGGAGATGACATTGTCTCCTTCTTAAACAAATGGATTCCTGAAATTTTGGACCTTTAGGAAGGACTCACACAGCCATTGAGAACCAGCCACCACATCAGCATCATTACCACCTAGATCTACTGCGGCAACATTTCTTTCATACTTTGACAAATAACTTGTTCTTAAATCAGCCTGGAGGAAAGCGCCATTAAAATTTAAACAGAGCCAAATAAGATTTGATAAAGACTATTCTACAAGAGCTTTGGACATGGGAAAGAAATGCTGGCCCCTTGTCAAACTACTTAAACATAACAACATTAATACACAAATCATCTATCCAGCTTGGATTAAAATACACCCTTCTAATAAAGTAAGAACTTTTAACAACTTGGACAAAGTCTCATCCTTTATTAAAAGCAATGGCACTATACCTGTTCCTGAAGATATGGATTGGACAGCACCTATACTCAAAAGAACTTCAGAAAAGAATAGTTGGACAGAGATGAAAAAGAAAAAAAAAAAACAGAAAAATATGGTAACATCTGTCAATGCTACAAAACCTCTCAAAGCATCTACTTCCAAATGTATGCCTAATACATGCAACGTTTCTTCTCTCGCTTTAATATTCACACAGTTCAGGGTCACTGAATGTTTCAGCAACTTCCACTACTTAAAAAAAAAACCTCCAAACTTCTTCACTAAACCAACTACTCATCAAGTATTACAGGTAATTGATTTTGGTGTGTTGCTTTAAAGCCTTGTCAGTACTGGGTTTTGCACATTCACCTATAATAGATGCCATTAACTGTACTTTTTTTTTTAGAGAGTATAAATATTATTTAAAATGTGCTGCTCATTTAATAGTGTTTTTTATACTTAAACATAATTTTCTTTAAACTTAAAACTTTATTAATAGTCTCTTTCCCTTTATAATACACTTTCTGTAATTAAGTGTTTTACATTCACAGCCTTTTTTTTTTTACTTGGAAATGGCCGCGGATGATCGTGATGATCATTTTAGAACATTTTAAAGCTTTATTCAACGGTTTACACTTGAATTTGCTCATTAGAATGTTTTTGTTAACCAGAATGAAGCTTTGTTTACCTAGAATACATGCCTCAAGACGTTTTAACTGTGGGAGTGGGAGGATGGCAGAATGGTTAAGGTGTTTACCTTGGAGATACAAGGTGCAAAGTTTGATTCTCACATGGGGTAATTGGCTAGGCTTAAAATGGCCAACAAAGGCAATAAGCCCAGTACTAATCTATGAACCTATGAATTATCATCCCTGTAATTTGCTCAGTCTTAGATCCACCCCACATACTGTTACACAGGAAGTCAATGGAAAATGTTTACTGTTACACTTCTCTTCACCCTTTCTTAGTCTGTTGTGCTTGTCAGCAGACTCTAAAGAAGTTTAATAATATTAATAGATAATTATTAAAAAAAAAAAAGTTGAATCTTTGGGCTACAATCATTTTACATGTTCTTGCTGTCATGGCTTTGATTCTACAGCAAGTAAGTGGTGATAACATTCATATTCATGCAGCACATTTATATTTGCTCTTTAAAAAAAGCACAGACTGTTAATTATGACACGGCTTTAATAGATGAGATGAACATCTTCACTGTTTAGACAAGATAGCAATGTCTGAGCCTTTATTAACAATGATGAATTAATATATTTATTACTCAGGGATGTTCACTTTATTTTACCACATTTATTCATCTATATTTTTATAAATATAGATTTCACTAACTAATGATTGCAGCTGCTATAGATTTTCCATCAGAATTGTGTTTAAAGTGTAGTTGCAGCAATTTTAGAGTATCACAATTTTGATTAACATTGTTTTGTTTTATAACTGCAGGAACCTTTCACTTCCGATTAGAGAAAGCACAGCTATAGACTAAGAGAACATAATACTAATATGGTCTGCCACTAACTTAAATGCAAGATGTATGTATTAATTTGCTTTTATTAAGCCTAATGAAATAAGACATGCTGTAATGATATCCTGCTGAAATAGGTGGTACTTCACGTTTTTGGAAGACTAACAATATTTTACAATATATTTCTATAAATATTATATATCTGTTAATAATAGAGACTGATATGTCTCACATGCACAGTGTTTTTAATAATAGTGAATTAGGAATATATAATAATAGTTGTTAATGAAAAAGAAGTTATGTACTCAACATAACGTTCCATCTGAGTAGTTCTACTTCATTTGTCTTCAACCTGTGGGATACAGGATTTGTATCGGATCAGAGCTGGCAATCTTACTAGCATCTGCTCCGAGCTCCAAGCTCCTCCCCTTACCCATAATACACCTCCTCTACCTTCCAACCCCCAGATCGAGTTTGCTGATTCTTATACTGATAACCCGACCTGAGAAAATACTTGTGACCTATAACTGCAGCCCGTAGGCTGTTCATATGACAAGGTCTGGGGGAAGGAGGGAGGGACGGTTGAAGACAAATGAAGTAGAACTACTCACATGGAATGTTATGGTGAGTATATAACTTCGTTATCTGAAGTAGTTTACTTCATTTGGTCTAAAACGTGTGGGACAGAGTCCCTAGCTACTAAACGCCTGGGAGGCCCTCATGGAAGGATATTCCAGAGCACTACAGAACCAAAAGATGCTCTCCTTCTGGAAGTCAAATCCAATTTGTAATGAGAAATAAATGTATGAGATGAGGACCAAGTAGCTGCAGAACAAATATCATCCAAAGAGACTCTAGACCAAAATGCTGTAGATGTAGCCATGGACCTAGTGGAATGAGCTTTCACCTGACCCGGAGGAGACATGACTCTGTTCTTATAGACCTGAAGGATGCATGAAGAAATCCACCTAGCAATAGTGATCTTGGAGATAGGTTCACCCAAAAAGGGTTTATAGAAGGATACAAATAATTGATCGGATTTAAGGAAAGTTTTTGTCCTGTGTAAATAGAATCTTAACTGTCTATGAACATCCAGCAGGTGGAGTTTGTATTCCATCTTGTTAGCAAAATTAGGAAAGAAAACTGGTAAATTGATGGTTTGATTGATATTAACTGGTGACACCACCTTGGGAAGATAGGATGGACTGGTCTGAAGGGAAACCCTATCTTTATGGAAATCAGATAAGGAACTTTGACAGACAAGGCCTGCAGTTCTGAAACCCTTTTTGCAGAGGTAATAGCCACCAGAAATGCTGTTTTCCAATATAAGAATTTTAGATCTGTGGTTGCAGCGGGTTCAAAAGGTGGAGCGACCAGAGCTTGAAGAACCATAGTAAGGTCCCATGGAGGAACAGGATTCTTGACGGGGGGTTGTGCGTAACGGAAAATTCCCATTGATAAAGGCTTTACACAGCCTGGAGGAGGCTAGAGAGGCAAATAGCAGCCAAATGAACCTTGACAGTAGAAGAACTAGCTCCGTATTGAAAAATATCAACTAGAAAATCAAGAATGGCAGAAATAGGAGCTGTGAAGGGGTCTAAACTCCTTTGAGAGGCCCAAAAGGAAAAACATTACCATTTACTGCGATAAACCTTCCTGATAGAAGACTTATGAGCAGCCACCAAAAAAGACCTAACTGAGGAGGATAATCCAGGAGTCCTAGCAATCACGGGAACTGGAGCAGCCAAGTTGTGAGCTTCAAACTGTCCAGGTTCGGATGAGGAACCTCCGATGGGTGTGAAATCAGATCCTGAATGGGATCCAAGGCGGAGCCAGAAGGTGAGACCAAAGGAAGGGAAACCAAACTTGAGGCCAAAACGAGGCAATGAGGATCACCTTGTTCCCCAGTCAACGAGCTTTCTGTAGAAACCTTGGAATAAGAGGTACTGGAGGGTAAGCATACAGAAAACCAGGAGACCAAGCATGGACTAGAGCAGCTTTGAGGGACTCCCACGGCAGGGGGTTCAGAACGAAAAACTTGCTGTACTTTGCGTTGGAAGGAGATGCAAAGAGATTGCAGCAAGGCTGACCCCACTCAAGGAAGATCTGCTCCGCTACTGAAAGACTCAGAGACCACTCGAAAGGCATCAGAATAGTCTGACTTAACCTGTTTGCTAGAATGTTGGACCATCCTGGAATGTGCATTGCAATGAGAAAGCGACTGGTGGAGATCGCCCATTCCCACACTCTCATGGCCTCGCAACAAAGGGGGTAAGACCTGGTCCCTCCCTGTTTGTTGATATGCCAGACCACTGACATGTTGTCTGACTGAACTGCAATGGTTGACAAACTAAGTACTTTAAACAAACTGAATGCACTAAAAAATGGTCCAACGCGTCACTGAAGACTAAAACACACAAGTTTATTACAAGTAAACGTAAAGCGCTTTTCGTCGCTCAATGTTTGAGCGACTTCTTCAGACATTCAAAACCTTAATTGATTTGCGTATTTATACATTCACGTCACTAGAATCATTAACTATAAGTGTCAGTTAAGTTAAAAAAGTTTAAAAAGAAAATATATATTTAAACCAGTAGATGAAAGCACACAACTTGCAGCAGCAATGAAGAAGTATATATAAAGAAGTGTTCTATATTTATATACAATGAGATATATATATGCATATAAATAGATGAAATTAAGTTAAATTTTTAAAAAAAACACTTCTTTGTTAATGAGTCTTAATCAAACCTCATGACATAACTCTAAGTTCATTTGTATGTAAAACAGCCAACAAGACATAAAAAATTAGTTTAAAATATAGTACGAAGTACTAAAATACAGTTTGGCTGAGTCAATTGTTCATCTAAACCAGACTGGTCTTTTAGTATAAGTCTAAAAACAAAACCTTATATAGTAATATGTAAATATATAAAAGTAATGATTAAACTAAAGCCTTTGTGATTACTTTAAAGTAGTTATTCAAAACTAGATATGGAAACAAGTAGTAATTGTATGTGGTTGTTGTAAAAGTGAATTTATTTATAAGACAGTGAAAATAGGCCTATGATATAAGTACATGTGTGTGTACAAGTATACCCATGTATATACATTAAGAATATATAAATATATGTATAGTAATTAGTAAAAAAAAATATATATATATTAATAAAAAAAATATATATATATGTATAAATATATATATAAATAAGTAAATAAATATATAAATTATATGTGATAAATATATTAAATATATTAAATATTATTGGGTATAAAAGAATTACAAAACTATAATGTATATGTATGTATATGTGTACTTCATAAATTTAAAGTATTAATAAGGTGTATCTTAATCTTTGTTCTGAAAAGACCATTCAATACTTGTTGAATACAATAATTAAAATGACATAAGCAAAGCCCAGTAGGAAGCTAAAAACACTGAATACCACAACAAGTAGTAGGTATAAAAGTTGTTATAGTAAATAAAGAAGTCTATATATATATGTGTCTCATACAAGGTAAAGTCTTGAATGAAATTCAATGTAAAAAACTAGATAGGTCTAAATGATACTTATTTTTCTTAATTTCTATTTAGACTTCTTAATTTTAGTAGGCAGCCTATATTACAATGGTCATTTAGACCTGGATACATAAAAGCATTAGTACGCCATTGCCAAGTAAGTTCTCGCTCTTCTAACAATAAATTATATGAGCCACCTCTAATGTTTGTCTGAATTTGATCCAGTGCTGTAAATTTAAAACTGTGCCCTGGATTAGTTGATATGTGTTTAACTAGAGCATTCTCCGCTTTATTATTATGTATGGCGTATGTATGTTCATAAACTCTTTCTTTAAACTGTCTTTCAGTCTTTCCTATATAGAAAGCTGGACATAGTGTGCATGAAGCCACGTACACTATTAATTTAGAAGAACAGTTTAATTTATATCTAATTCCATACTTCTTGTTGTTAATGGTTACATATTCTCCGCTATACATATGTTTGCACATGCTACAATTTTCACAAATTTTCATTCCCTTCTTCCTACTGAAATTCTTGGTAGAGTTATTTTCCAAAATGTTTTTCAAATTATAACCCCTTCTATATACAATTCTAGGGTATTCAACAAGTTTATTAGAAATACTCTTGTCTTGTTGAATTAATGACCAGTTTTTGAATAACAGTTTTTTGATGATGTCACTATCCATATTAAAAGTCGTGATAAAGCTCAGTTTAAAATCATTACTTAGTTGTGTTTTACTTTCTAAAATCTCTGTTTCCTCTAAAGGATACACTTGATTATCTACTATTACTAGGGGTATATTCTGACCAAGGGACTGGTTAAGAATGGGAACAATAGTACCATTTGATCTTTTACATTTCACTTCGTGGACTATTTCGTCTAAAAAGTCAGTAGGATAACCTCTCTCACTGAAAAAGGTTGTGAGTAATTCACATTCGGAGTCAAAGTCTCTACCATAAGTAGTCATACGGGCTGCTCGTATTAGTTGGCCCTTTACTATAGCCTTTTTCTGTGAGGTTGGGTGGAGACTGGTGAAATGCAAGTAAGAATTGCAGTAAATTTCTTTTCTATGTATTCTGGAAAAATACTGGTTATTAACAAGGTCTTTAGATAAATTCACATCCAAGTAATCAATAGAGTATAGTTGAAAATTGGAGGTGAATTTAAAGAACCCAGTAGTACTGTTGAAAAAATTTAACAACTTGTCTGCTTGAGGTACTGGAGGGTAAGCATACAGAAAACCAGGAGACCAAGCATGGACTAGAGCAGCTTTGAGGGACTGCCACGGCAGGGGGTTCAGAACAAAAAACTTGCTGTACTTTGCATTGGAAGGAGATGCAAAGAGATTGCAGCAAGGCTGACCCCACTCAAGGAAGATCTGCTCCGCTACTGAAAGACTCAGAGACCACTCGAAAGGCATCAGAATAGTCTGACTTAACCTGTTTGCTAGAATGTTGGACCATCCTGGAATGTGCATTGCAATGAGAAAGCGACTGGTGGAGATCGCCCATTCCCACACTCTCATGGCCTCGCAACAAAGGGGGTAAGACCTGGTCCCTCCCTGTTTGTTGATATGCCAGACCACTGACATGTTGTCTGACTGAACTGCAATGGTTCCCAGAAGAAGAAAGGCATGAAGAGCCTGAACACTAAAAGGACCGCCCTCATCTCTAGAACGTTTATGTGCAAGCTGGTCTCTACAGCGGACAACAGGCTTGGACTGTCCTGCCTGAACAATGCCCCCCCACCCAAGTTGGGAGGTGTCTGTGATCACTGTGGCTTGGGCAGAGGCTGGAACAAAGGGTCGTCCCTCCAAAATGTCCGGAGAACACATCCACCATATGAGGGACGACCGACAGACTCGACAGAGTTGTACTGGATACGACAATGGAAGTTCCAACAGGGACCAATGAACAGCTAGTGTCCACTGTAGAATTCTCATATGTAACCGGGCACACGGGAGAAGCATTATGGTCGCTGCCATTGAACCTAAAGCCCTCAACACTGATTCCGCCATTGGAAGATGAGAATAGTAGATCAGAGAGACATGCATCCTTAGATTTTGTACTCTTTCTGTGGTCAGGAAGATTTTGCACTGTAATGTATCTATCCTTGCACCATTGTAGTCTATCACCTGGAGAGGATCTAAGAGTGATTTGGATGCAGTGATTGTGATCCCCAAATGCAGGGCAAGGATTAAGAAATAATCCCTGGTTTGAGAGAGTAGACGCCTGGTGGGAGCAGTGAGAAGCCAATCGTCTAGGTACGGATAGACCTTAATTCCCTGAAGCCTCGGGTGAGCCGCTACCACCACCATCACTTTAGTGAACACCCTGGGGGCTGTAGTGTGACCAAAGGGTAGGGCTCGAAATTGGTAATGATCGACTCCTAGCCAGAAGCGGAGGAACCTCCTGGAGCTTCTGTGCAATTTTATGTGATCATAAGCATCCTAGAGGTCTAACGAGCACATCCAGTCGCTCTCTTGCAGGTATGGCATGATGGACTGTAGTGTGACCATCCGGAACTTCTCTTTGGCAACTGACAGGTTCAGGGTAGATAGGTCCAGAATGGGTCTTTAAGTCCCCCGTTTTCTTTGGCACCAAAAAGAACCTGGAGTAGAAGCCCGATCCGGACTGATCTAGGGGGACGGTTTTGATGGCTCATTTTTCTAGCAGCTTGGAAATTTCCTGTGCTGCTGCCTCCCTTTGCATGGGTGGTACATCCGGGAGGTATTTGGGAGGACCCACAAAGGGGATAGAGTATCCTCTGGATATGATCTGAAGCACACAGCGGTCTGATGTTATGGACACCCATGCCACCAGGTGCAAGGACAATCATCCCCCGACTGTCTCCAGAGTACAGCATTCGGGCCCACCCCTCAGGGTTGCTGTCCGGGTCTGTCCTAGAAAGGTTCTCGAGACCCAAAATTCCTCGGAACCTCCTCTGGGGGAAGAAGAGCCCTGAAGGTCCCGGGAATACTGTGACTTTAGGAACCACATCTTCTTTTGCCCTCTCTGGTTCCGGGAAAAGGACCTTTGAGGGTTCGAGAAGCGGATCCCTACAGCAGACGGTGTCTTCCCATCCTTCTCACTCTGGATTAAAGTCTCTTTGATGGTCTTACCAAAAATAGTACAGCCGTCATAAGGGGCATTGGCAAAGGACACCTTGAAAGATTCCGAGAATTGACAGTCTGGGCCAGGCGTTGTGCCTCATGGACACGCCGGACCCAGCCGCCCTAGCCGCTCCTTCAGTAGCATGTGAAAGGAGTTGCATGGAAGTGTTGGAGACTGCTTTCAAAGTGGCCATCCTCGCGGAGAATGAGTCTCTGTCCTCCTGCGACATGGACTTAGGGGGAGACTCCGCCAGCTCCTTAACCAGGTCGCGTTGGAGTCTCATGATATGGGCCAGATAGTTCAGCTCCCTAATGGAAAAGGTAGCTGAAGTGTTAACCCGCTTCCCTAAGCAGTCCATCATCCATGACTCTCGGTCAGGAGGATGAACCGAGGAACTCTCCTGGGCTAGTTCCTTCTTTGTGGCTGCTGCTACCACCATAGCGTCTACAGGGGAGCCCTTGTTCCATGCTGGCCTATTCAAAGGTGAACTCAAAATCTTGTCAAACCTTTTGGGAATTGGTACCACGGTGTCAGACTCCTTCCATGCCTGCGAGGTGACCAGGTCCACCAAGGGATCTGCGGGAAGGGACACCCAGGAAGTAGATGGGCCCGTGCCGAAAGTCTCCAGGAACATGGACTCCTCAGAAGAAGGTTTAGGCATAACCCAGCCTCCTCGTTGGTGAAGGATTTCCATGATGTCTGCAAAGGAGACATCCTTGGGAGGTGACCTGGGGGAACCTTCCCCATCACCAAGTCCGTATCCTCAGTGAGGGACTCGGGGAGTCCAAGTGCCTCCTCTTACACGTATGCTTGCGAGGCCCATCTCCAGTGGGGCTCTCCAGGGGGAACTTGCAAGCCACTTGTTCCTCGGGGGAACCATCTGGGGCTCCTCGAGTATGGGCTGTTCCTCTGGTAAAATGATGGGAATCCCAGAAAGAGCCGAGGGGGTCAGGGCAGAGTCCGAGGGGACAGTCAGGATTCTCGATCCAGCAGAGAGAACCCTATCACATCGAACGCAGAGGGAGAACGAACCTCCTGTGGAACCAATAAGGAATCCGGTCTCCCCGGGTCCGACGAGGGAATCGGAGCCGGTCCCAAAATGGACGGAGCTCCGAGGGAGGGAACTTGGCCCAACAAAGGTGGAGCCGATAAAAAAGTTCCACTACCTTGGATCCGACACCCAAGCTCCGGCTCCAAGAGTGGCTCGGATCTGAGCTAGTCGGATCAGACATGCTCCAGGCAGCTGTCAGCATCAAGTAAGCAGGTACCATCGGCGCCGACCCCCTGACTAAAGCCATCCTTGGATCCGAGAGATCGGAGCCGAGGGGAGTCACGGATCCTATGGGTCTTAACAGGTGAAGGGAGGTCTGGAGACCTCTTGCGTTTCTCCGTTCTAAGTTTTGGCGCTCTCTCCTTTTCTCTGACCCTTTTCCGCTCCACTTCCGCAGGCTTTGAAACAGGGAGTCCCAGCCTGCGAGGGATGAGAAGCAAGGGCAAGAGAAGAAGGAGAGACGGCCACAGCAGCCGCTGTGACCGAAGCAGAGGACAAGGCAACTGCCTCAGATGTGGGAAGAAGGCCTTTCAGGGCCAACTTAGCCTTCCTGTCCTTGATTGCATGCGGGTTAAAACCCGCGCATATAGAGCAGTTTCTGTTAAGGTGGGCCTCACCCAAGCACATTACACAAAGAGTGTGGCCATCTGCTGGGGACAACTTATGGCCACACTCAGTGCACCTTTAAACACCGGCTTATCAGCCATATCAGTGGAAAAACAACAAGAAATATTCTTTACTGAAAAACACCATTCACCACACTCACACACAGAACACACTGGGGGGGAGGGGAAGCAAATACACTCACAAACTATGCTAAAACTAAGCTAACCAACACTAAAGATTGAACACTCGACGCACCAAGCAAGGGGAGGAGAAAGGGGAACCTACACTATCACTATCCTGAAGTCAGTAGAGAAAAAAGACTTTCTAAAGACTTAAATACCCACTTACTACTTGGAGCTCTGGAGATCATGGTGCTTCAGCTAACCGCGGCAAATGAGATCTGGGGATTGGAAAGTAGTGGAGGTGTATTATGGGTAAGGGGAGGAGCTCGGAGCAGATGCTAGTAAGATTGCCGGCTCGGATCCGATACGGATCTGGTATCCCACAGGTTGAAGACTAAATGAAGTAAACTACTTCAGACCTTTTACTTTCATTGAAGTGGTTGCTTCTCACTCCTGAGGAAATATTAATCTGATGTACTATTATATAACCCATAATCCCTGTTCCACTGGTGATAATTAAAGTAGCCTTCACCACTATCTTGTCATTAAGTAGGTTTTTATACTTTTATTTACTCAGCTATTAGCTGCATACTGAAGACAAATTATTACAGTTTTCTATGATACTCTGTTTTTTATAAGTCAATTTACTTTACAGTCAAGTGGTGAGGGTTGTTGGATTTTCTTGTTCACTGCTGACTAGATTCTTAGCTTTGTATTATTACCGGTAGCTTATTGCATTTTACCTTATCTGAAATTATTTTAATGACAGATCAAAAGAAATTAGGATCATTATCTACATGACCCTCTCTGTTACCACTGGCCTATACTATATGAACTTTGAGTCATAGTATCAAATTTTACTTTTGCATCTTGTTGCAATACACATATAATTTTCTATTCAGCATTTGAGGATGACATTCATACTATTAACAAAGAATCTAATTCTTAAGCTTAGCAACTTGTATCTAATTTGCTTTAATAGTATTCCTAAAATTAAATAGTTGACGAAACAACTTGAGAGTGTTCATTTATTTAATTAAATAGTTGATGAAACAACTTGAGAGTGTTAATTTCTTTTTTCCTTTTCGAGTCTACATCTAGAATCAGCTCCTTTAAAATATTCTGCTTACGTAATTGCCTCCTTTATAAGACTTATTAGAGCTTCTTAAAATGGTTACGAAAATTCTTGAAAGTAGTCTGTTGGAACTTGGTCTTTCCACCAGACTAGGAATTCCTCAAATTCCATGTCTGTGTTTAATAAACTCATTTTTGATTAACTTGTTAGATATATTATTCATCAATTTGTTTTCCTATAGGCCTGATGTTATATTACATGCTTTCATAACTTCAAACTGCAGTGTTTCGTTACTTTGGTATCAACTCATAAATAAGCCCATAGGCAATAAATCCACGAGAGAGAGAGTTACTGGATTATAATAATAGCAGTTACACACACTTCACCCTATCTTTTCTTACTTGAATCTCAATTACATTATCTCTAATGTCTTTAAACATTAATGGACTAAATAATCCAAGGAAGAGGTCAAACTTACTAAAACATTTGAATGTTAATAAAGCCCATGTAGTTTTCCTACAAGAAACACATTTTAAGCTTTTGGAAAAGGAAATCTGGACTCCCAGTAACTACATCACCCTTGCTCATGCCCCTTACAAGACTTAAAAAAGGGGTGGGGGGTGGGCTTATGAATCTATGGAGAAAACGTGCCATTCTCCATCAAATTTTATATAAATATGAAGATCCAGAAGGGCTTTTAACCATACTTACTGTAAAATTTAATAACAGAATCTGGACCCTAGCCAACATTTGTTTGTAAAAATTTCTAAAAAAAAATCCTGATCACATTACTAATGTACACAAGGGTAACCAAATTATAGGTGGTGATTGTAACTGTATACTAGATGGTACTGACACCACTAATAATCGTTTGTTGAGGCTCTCACCTATTGCAAGACTTTTAGTACTGAATATCCCACCTCTTTGAAATATTTTCTTATAGACTATAGATTTAAAACACAGACTACAATACACAGAATTTTAGTTTCTAGTGACCTAAGGCTGAATATTTCCTCCTTTGCAATTCTTTCATGTCCCATTCCAGATCATGACACACTCCCTTGAATTTCATATTAATTATAAAACACTTATTCCTATAACTAGAATCTCAGCCTATGTAACCAAAATTAATTACTTTAAACCTTGGTTCATGTCAGAGGTACAATTTTTTTCTAGAGACTAACCTTAATCCAAAATCTAACTTAATATGGTATGGAATGCATTAAAATCCTATCTTTATAGTAAAATAATAGCATGGTTCAAAAACAAACAAAAATGGGAATCAGACATACAAAACATTCAATCTCAACTCAAATATTAAATCTAATCCATCCCAATTTACCCCCAATAAGGTAAAACAAAATGAGGAGCTTAATAAGCAATATTCAGATATATTACCCCAGAAAACTAATTTGGCATTGGAAAGATTAAAAATAAACTCTTATCTCCCAAACATATGCACAATCTGTCAATGACAGCCAAGATACACTTTAATTCAAATAATATAACTAAACTACAGCATGATGGCTCCAATAAAACTGTTTCTGACTTATAAGACATTTTAGATGCCTTCAAGTTTCATTATTCTAAACACTTGGATTCCAATCATTCAGTTAATGATTGTATTAAATTAGAAATTCCTTCACTTAATCAGCTAAGGTTCCCCATGAACCTAAATACAAATCTCACTACAGAAGATTAAGCCTAAGAAAGCCCCAGTGGTGGATGGTATAATCATTGAAATATATAAATTGTTCCCACATCTGTACTGTCCTTCTTTCATAGAACTTTACTAGAAGTTCAATCGCATGGCATTATACTACCTTCATGGAGATGTTCTTTGATTTTACCCACTACAAAAGCCAACAGGGCCTTCAATTTTGTATCTCCTAAAGACCTCTTTCATTATTAAATAATGAGTATAAAATATTTTTATCCATCTTTGTAAATAGAAGGTCCCACTAACACAAATAATAAATGATGATCAATCAGGTTTCATACATCAAAGACATACATATGACAACATTACAAGGAATTTGACACTTACTGAATATTTGAACAAGGAAAATGACGAAGCACTAGTGATTAGCTTAGACATAGAAAAGGCCTTTGATTACGTTAGTTGGGAATATATGTTTGAAGTGTTGCGTTATTTTAACTTTCTCTATTCGTTCATTTCTCTAATAAAAAATATACACCAAAACAATGCAGCCTATGTTAAATGAAGCCCCTTTACATCTGAATCTATTCAAATAATCAAAGGCACTAAACAGGGATGTCCCTTATCCCCTATTTTATTTGCATTAGCCATTTAATTTTTTGCTGCCCTTTTTTCATGACAATCCAAAAATCATAGGTTTGTATATTTACAATCAGTACAACTCCACTACAGTGCTTTTTGCAGATGATATCTTACTTATGTTAATTAATTCACAATCAGCCTTACTAGAATTAGACTCTGTAGACTACTTCCAGATGATTTCAGGCCTACATTTTAACAAATCAAAATCCAAACATATGCTTTTAAATAAGAAGAAAAAAATATACAATCAGATAAATCATCACATTACTGGTGCATTTTCAGATTCTCTTGACTATCTAGGAATAACATTACGTAATTCCAGAGAGAACACAATCAAATGCAACTATAAAAATATTACAAACTTAATAAATACAACTAATTGGAATAAAATCTTCATTACATTTGAAGACAGGTTACAATTAATAAAAATGAGACTTTTACCATAATACTCTCTGCAGCTCTAATCCTTAACCTTTCCTATAAAAATCAATACATCAAATGCATAGAGAGAATACTAATGAAATTTATTTGGTTCCCCCAAAAGAAACAGAATTGCCTTTCTATATCATATTAGGTCTTGGGAGCAAGGAGGAATTAAGTTTCCTGACACTGAAATATACATGAATGCATCCACATTTAAGGTTATTCTAAATTGGATTAATCCAAATTATCACTTTAGCCAGAAACTACTACACCCTACCTTACTAATTAATGAAAATGGCTCCTTAGCCAAACATCCACTTAATTATTCTAATAAGTTCTGGTACTTCTCATGTCACATTACTCAACATAATATTGCTAAGCTCATAGAATTAAATTCATTAAATCACTTTTTAACTTTTTTAGAAAGGTTGTTTACTATAATGCAGATATTAGGACTTGGTTTGAACAGGTAATTCTCTAAAGGACACAGGTAACCTCTAAATGGTTCATCTTCCAGGCCCATGCTTTCACGTATCAAGGGTATCAGAACTTGAGCATATATTAACCCCCTTTAAAATTACAAGAAATGTTCCTAATAAAATACATATTAATGTTCTAGATCACTGGGAAGCTAAGAATTTAATATGTTGGCATCAGTGCATAAATGATATTAAAGTTTTAGACTCTCAAACTCTTATATAAGAGCATGATTTGTTTCCTCAGAACTGGTTAATTCTACAAAGTACCATAAAGATTTAACCAGAATGCTTAAAAATTCATCTTACCAGGAAAGGCCAAAGATGATAACTTTCATGTGTGAAATTTTATAAAACTTCACCACAGACAATATTTCAAAACTATATAACATGTTAATTGTTTATAAGACTAGCATAAATCGGAAATACTGCAGTTTAATATTTAAAGGTTATTCTTTCAATTTCTCACATGACGAAAAACAAAACATGTTGTTGTCCATCAACCATACTTCATGATCACAATACTGGAGTATTTTCACCTGGAAATGTCTTCATAGGGCATTTGTGACACCAAACAAAATAGTCAAATTTAATCATAACTCCAACACATCCTGCCGGAGATTCACAGAAAATACTAAAGCTGATTGAGTACATACCTTTTATGATTCTCCTAAGTTAAAAGGTTATTGGAACAGCATAGATGATTTTCTCAAAGACTTATTCACTGATTCCTTTTCACTGTCCAAATCATTAGTTCTTTTCAATGCAAATGAAGATTACTCTCTGAATAAGAACAAGTCATATTTACTGTGGTCAATACTTGCTGTCACTAGAAAATGGAAAACTAATTGTTCACCTACTGCTGAAAATTTCTTGTCTTCAGTGAAAAACCTGGCAATCAAGGAAACTAAGACTAAAGAACTTAGAATCTATCCAAAGACAATTGTTAATAATTGTTGGATAAAAGTTTTATCACTTACTTAAACTCTACAAATGGACCATAATTCTTTCTGAACTGATATTTACACTAAGAGAATTTGTTTATTTTTACTTGTGATCTGCAGTTCTACTTCAGGCCTATGTACATACCGTAAATAGTTTTCTTTGTCTTAGTTAATATTTTGTCTTAGAATGAGAATACTTTTGTCATTGTGTTGCCTCATTTTTTTCATTGAAAATTTAATAAAACATTTGAAAGAGAAAAGATTGTCAACTTCTGTGAAACCCTCCAATGCTAGTTTGTAATGAAAATGAAATGACCACTACCCACCCAACTCCAGTGTCAGCAATTAAAAGACTGAACTGTACTGGGGGCAGTGTGTACTGTTATCAGACTGCACAGACAGGCCTGGTTTCTTTCTAGTATTAAAAAAAATACCTGCAAGAGAAAACAAACTGACCCTGAAGCATAGAGCATCTGCAGTCTGTAGTAAAAGGAATAGAGGTTGATGGAAAAAAATAAAAAGACTTGCCTATCTATTTTAAGGGCTCTTAGCAACTGATCTTGGATGACTGGCGGGTAAAGTAACGACATGGGTTGGCTACCCATGTTCTGATATTATGTTAGAGGGGTACAGATGAAAAGATTATACAAATGAATAACGTTAAGTGTTCATTTTCAGGTTCCATTTATCTTTCATTTTAATGGAAGGTTGATGGCTATCTAGCTAGTTAGTGCAATTATTACACTAGACAAATAATTACTCCGCTGGTGTCATGAATAAGAGAAAATTGCTCCCATGTAGGCAACAAAATCAAGAAGGTTCATGACCTTTGCATGAAAGTACTTGCAAAGGTATTTTTTACCCCAATTAAACATCAGAAAATTTTCCACAAGAAGACACAGATTGCTGAAGGTGTGATGAGAAAGAGGGGGTACCTGGAAATATACCTTTGGGGAATGTAACAAGTGGATAGATTTTATTAATTCTGTACTTGGTACTTTGTTAGAAATGTTGGGGGAGCAAATTATTTTAACTAAGGAAATCATTCATTTGAGCAGATATATAGTAACTGAACTATCTCAAAACAAAAGGCTCCGAGTATGCTGTTAGCTGGCAAAAAAATTGTAATTACTAGAAATGGAAATCAAAAGCAAAATCATCTGTAACAGACGTGATGAATGCTGTAAACAAAATAAAATAACTGAGGTGGGATCTTTAGGAAACAAAAGGAGTAAACTACATAGAAATACATGGAATCTCTGGGAACAATATTAGAATTATGTTCACAAGGACGGATACTTCAGGGAAGGCAAGACACAAACAATCTATGTAATGTTAAACAGAATAAGACAAAAATTATATTTGTATAGTGAATATAAAAGAAATGATTACAATGATGTGTTGGCTTTTTTATAACTGAAACTGTACTCATGTCACTATGTAGTGCGTGATGTTAAGATGTTAAAAAAAGCTTCTTAAAAATGAAGAGAAAGTTCCCCTACCACCACCTTTTTATTAATATCAAAATTGTTTTTATAACAATTTAAAATCAGGATGAAGTACAACTAACCCAATGTCTGCAGTCACACAGATAGTGAATAAAGAAGTTGGAAAAGAGGAAGAAGTCCAACTCTTATTCCTACAGTTACAGGAAGCATGTGACAAGTTTCCAAGAAATCTGATTTTGTCGGTCCTGCAATTGTGTGAAGTCCAAGAAATACAGACATAATTAGTGAAGATTATGTACAAGAACCCAATGACACAAGTACAAACAATGTGCAAACTTGCAGTCTGGTTCCCAGTGGGAGATGGTTATGTCAGGGTTCAACTCTGAGCCCACTGGTGAAGGACTTCATTAGCAAACATGTTGGAGGGGATAGAACAAAGCTACTGTATGCAGCCAAAGTGGCATTACATGCAGACTAAACAGGGACTTCATAGGTTCATAGATTAGTACTAAGCTAACTGCCCTTGCGAGCTATTTTAAGCCTAGCCAATTATCCCTTGTGAGACTCAAACCCTGCACCCTGTGTTTGTAAGGCAAACACCTTAACCATTAGGCCACCCTCAGCAAATGATTGGGAACTGGAATGCAAAACTAAAGGCATATGGGATGACACTGAATACAGACAAGATAGATGTCATGGCAGCAAATGAAATCAAAGCTAAAATCAGAAGGGTTGCAACCAACTGGCAGAGTGTGTCAGACATAGCTGAAAAGTAGTGTGTACAGAACAGTTGTGTGACCAGTACTTCTGCATACAGACATCTGGGCAGTGAAGGCAGCATGTGAAATAAATGAAGTGCATGATAATGGGTGATAGGATGCAAACTGTGGGACAGATGAAGAAATGATAACATCAGAGCAGAAATCAAAGTAGCTCCAATTGCAAAGAAGGTCAAAGAGAACCAATTACAGTGATTTTGGCACATGTGCAGGAAAACAGAAGATGATTTAATGAAGTTGACTAGGGAGAGACAATTAATAAAAGATAAGGGGAAACCAGAATGGCCAACCAAGAGATGGATGGACTGAGTGAGAAAAGTCCTGCAATAATAATGTATGACTGTCAAAGAAGGTAGGAAAGTGGCACTGAATCAAGAAAGGTGGCAACAGTTGACGTGACACCTCAACTCCATGTAGGAAAAAATGGGTTGATGATTATGACAATTAAAAAAAAAAAGATCTATCTTGGTACCACTGACTAATTCTTTTTACTGCAGTGCCAAGGTAACTCAGGATGCCCTGATAAAGGATTAGTTTGATGGCCCTCTTCAATGATCAGCAGGTGACAATAATCCCAAGCAGTACAAAAAATACCTCTAAAGGAGGTAAAAGTTGAGGCAAGGTTCTGCAGCACAGATGTGCCAAAAAACCTCCAGATTACTACAGTACATACCCAAACAGCAGTGCTTGATAATGTTATGTACTGATGACAATAAGGCCATGGTACAGATTACACCAATGCGTGCATTCTTAAAGGGGGCACAACAATCTGCAATTTTCCTAAGTGAACATTGTTTGTGTTAGCCAAAATGCAAGTCTTCCTGTGACAAAAAAACAATGCAGACAGCTCCTGTTTGCTTACTACCAGGTCCACCCCCTTAACTGGGTCAACAGAAATAAACAATGGATCCATCTACTTAAGCTTATTTATCCGTTCCAGGCAAAAACTTGAGCAGGTAGCAGTCCTCCAAAATATAAAAGACTCTCTCCTGCACCCCTTGGAAGAAAACAGTGATATAGACAGATGGATGAAGAGATAGCTTGGAAAACAGTTTTGAGGAAGTTCTTATGAAAGTCTGAAGCAAGTAAGTGCCTGCAGTTTTAAAACTTATCTGGTGCAGGTAATAGCTACCAATAATAATGTCTTAAAAGGGATAAAGTTGTGGATAGCAATTAATAAAGAGCTGAAGGACTTTACCTGGGAGGGGAAGAAGGCAAGAGTCAAGTGGGATAAACTTATTCTTCCAGTAGAACAGGGCGGATTGGGCTTACCCTATTAGAAGGGGCATTTCAGAGTTACACAGTTAAGGCTCCTATACATAGCACAAGCAGAAAACTATAATTCTAAGTGTAAAGGGATGATAGGGATGATGTTGGGGGGGGGGGGGTTAAAGAAACAAGGAGAGACTGGGATTTTGGATGAAGGCCTTTAAGGAGATATAATCACACAGAATATTATATCAATAAAGTAGCAGAAACTATTCTAAGAACTACTCCAACACAAGAATGGAGAAAGGAGAAACTGTCGATAGGGATGACTGCAATTAGGGATATAGAAAATAGGCAAGAGGGGGCTAGAATTTACTGGAGAAAACTGGCAAAGGAAACAAGGAATTAGGAGTAAATAATTAGAGAGAGAAAGACAATAGAATGGGGAGATGCCAAGAATTTATTTGGACTGCAGGTTAGAGATTGCCTATCTTATCAAGGACTGACATCAGAGTATAGGCAAAGAGAAAGAAATGGGCGGGGGTTTCCAAATGAAAGACCAGTACTGGTAGAGTTTTTAGTAGAAGCTAGAAAGTACAGTTTTGTACCTACCATAAATGTAGATGTTCGAGTGCTAATACAGCTGCAGTAATCACATATGGGTTCTCTGCCGTCAGGCGGGTCCTCGGTCGGCCGAATTCCAAAGTCTAGGTCCGGCGTCGGTTGTTGTCGCCTTCTTTCCTGACGTCAGTGCGACAGGGGTATATAAGACACAGCCGACGCCATATTCTTCAGTCTTTCTTGCCCCAGATGTCAGGTGCCCCCAGAAGGAAGGCAATACATAAATTATATATATAAATATAGTCAAGCAATGCAAGATAATCAAAAATCAGTAGTTGCAAGCAAATACACCATAGCAGGATAACCCAAATTAGGTTGTATGAGGAGGTGCTAACCACTGGGCTTTTACCAAGAGGGGAAGGAGGGAGGGAAACCTGTACTGCAGCTGTATTAGCACTCGAACATCTACATTTATGGTAGGTACAAAACTGTACTATGTTCATCGTGCATACAGCTGCAGTAATCACATATGGGAAGAATCCCAAAGCTACGCACAGGGTGGTAGGCACTAGGTAGAACTGGGAGCAGCCAGAATGCCCTGCAACACAGCAGAAGCAAAGCCTGCTCTAGTTTTGGAATATAAAGGCAGGTGGTAGTGTTTTGTGAAGGTATGCACAGAACTCCAAGTGGCTGCCTCCAAAATATCCTTGGTAGGGACTCCTCTGAGGAAGGCTGTAGAGGTAGCTGTGGCCCTAGTGGAGTGGGATCTGATGCCTGTAGGCACAGGTTTGCCATGAAAGGAGTAACAAAACCGTATGCAATGGCCTATCCATTTTGAAATTGTCTGTTTGGAAATTGGCTTCCCTTGAGCTCCTACAACATAGGACACAAAAAGTTGTTCTGATTTTCTGAAGGGCTGTGTTCTGTCCAGATAGTAACGTAGCTGTCTATGGATGTCTAAGGAATGTAGCAGCCTTTCCCCTTTGTTTTGAGGATTGGGGTAAAAGGTAGGTAAGTGTATGGCCTGATTTAAAGCTACCCTGGATACCACCTTAGGCATAAATGAAGGGTTGGTTCGTAGGGAAACCCTGTCCTGATGGAAGATGAGAAAGGGCTGCACAGCCATGAGGGCTTGTAGTTCCGAAACCCTACAAGCTGAGGTAATGGCCAGAAGGAAGGCTGTTTTCCAGGACAAATATTGCAAATCTGTAGAGGCAGCTGGTTCAAAGGGAGGTAATGTTAATTTTTCTAGAATGTAGTTAAGATCCCAGGCTGGGATTGGTTGTTTCCTTGGAGGTCTTATATTCTTAGCTCCTCTGAGGAACTGTCTTAAAAGTGGATGAGAGAATAAGGGTGGATCAGTGTTGTATTCTGCAGAAATGGCTGAGGCATGAATTTTGGAGGAGGAAAATGAAAGTCCACTTTTCAACAGCTCAGCTAGATACTGTAATATCTGAGGCAAATTCAGTTTTCTAGGATCCTGGCCTTTTTTCTCATTCCAAGTGCAAAAACGTTTCCACTTTGCGGAGTAAGCCTTTCTAGTAGATGATCTTCTGGCCTCCAAAATGACATCCTGCACCTCTTTGGAGAGTAGGGTCTGTTGTGGTGTTAAGGAATTTTCCATGCAGCCAGACTGAGAGTTTTCAGCTGACTGTGAAGAGTTTTGTAGTTGTGCTGAGTCAGTAGAAGAGGCATTAGAGATAGGGTCCAGGGAGGAGTATGTGTTAGGCTCCTCAGGAGTGGGTACCAGTGTTGTCTTGGCCAGTCTGGAGCAATCAGTATCATCTTCGGTCTGTCTGCTCTTGCTTTCAAGAGCACCTTGGGCAGAAGAGGCAAAGGTGGGAAAGCGTAAACTGTCCATGTTGCCCAACTGAAAGAAAGGGCGTCCACTCTCCATGCCTTTGTATGAAAGGTCCTTGAACAGAACTTTTCCAATTGATGGTTCCTGTGGGAGGTGAAGAGATGTATGTCTGGTCTTCCCCACGCTTGGATTATCTTTGTAAACACTTGAGGATGTAACTTCCATTCGTGTGGATCTGTCATATTTCTGCTTAGATTGTCTGCCAGCGTGTTTTCCAATCCTGGCAGGTACTGTGCTTGAAGTTCGATTTGCCATTGCAGAGCCAAGTTCCAAAGCGACATGGCTAGCCTGCACAGGGGGTATGAATGTGTTCCACCTTGTTTGTTTATATACCACATTACTGTGGTGTTGTCTGTTCTTATCAATAATTGCCCTGGATGCAAGAGATCCTTGAAAATTGTAATTGCATTTATCACTGCTAGCATTTCTTTTTGATTGATGTGAAGGTGCTTTTCCTTTTGGGACCATTTGCCCTGAATGCATCTGTCTGTCATGTGCGCCCCCCAGGCGTAGACTGAGGCGTCTGTTGTGATGACTTGTTTTGCTTGAGGCTTGCAGAATGGAAGACCTGTGTTTGTTTGGCATGCTTGGGACCACCATAGAAATTCCTTTTGCAAACATGGAATTATTGGTATTATTGTTTCCAAACTGTGGCTGTGTTGAGACCATAGGTTTTTTAGGTACCATTGAAGTTTCCTCATATGCAACTTTGCACATGGGATTAGAAGAATGCAAGATGCCATGAAGCCCAGAGCCTGCAGGATTTTCCTTGCAGTGAGCCTGGTACAATTTGCTAGTATTTTGAAGTAATGAGTTAGTTGCCCTTGTTTTTCTGGTGTAAGATAAGCCATCTGGGTGTTTGTGTCCAAGTTGGCACCCAGGAAAGTTATTTTCTGAGATGGTGTTAGCCTGGATTTTTCCTTGTTGACTGTGTATCCCAGAGAATTCAATAACCTTGTTACATAAGCCAGATGTTCCAGAAGTAGGTGCTTGTTGTCTGCTTGGATCAGGCAGTCGTCCAGATACGGGTAAATTTGTATCCCTTGAAGTCTGCAGTAGGCAATTACTGATGCCAGGCATTTTGTGAATACTCTGGGCGCAGTAGATAAGCCAAAGGGCAATGCAGAGAATTGATAGTGGATTGAACCTGCAAGAAATCTGAGGTATCTTCAGCAACTTTGTCTGATTGGGACATGCAGGTATGCCTCCTTGAGGTCCAATGTTACCAGCCAAAACTCCTTGCCCAGCATGGGAAGAAGCTGCTGTAATGTGAGCATCTTGAATTTTGGTACGAGCAGAAATGTGTTTAGGATGGATAAGTCCAAAATGGGTCTCCAGTCGGTTTCTTTCCTTGGTACCAGAAAAAGTCTGGAATAAAAACCTTGACCTTGTTCGTGAGTAGGTACCTCTTGAATAGCTTTCATGGCCATAAGCTTTGAAATTTGTATTTGAGCCTCTGCCCTTTGATTGTGTGGCAGGTTCGGCATGCCTCTCATTTTGGAAGAGTGTGAAAGTGAAATCTGTAGCCTCTGTTTATAATGTCCAGGATCCATTTGTCTGTTGTGATAATATGCCAATTTCTTGTAAATAATGCCAGCTTTCCTCCCAAGGGTGCTGCCAGCTGAGACCTGCTTGGCATGGAAAGGGGAAGTCATTGGGTTTGTTTCCTGTATTGCTGTGCACTGTCTTCGCCACCTCTTGTGGCTGGAGTTTGCCATTGTCTGCCTCTATATGATCCTTGAGGTTGTCCTCTGCCCCTTGTGCGCCTGTATCTACCTCTTTGTGGCTTGTCCATGGCTGGAAAGGACCAGTTCTTTGCAGGCCAATTTCTGCTAAAACGTGGTGGTTGAACTTGTAGAAAAGCTTTGACAGTTTGCATAGATTTAGCTTTTTCTTCCATTTTCCGTAGTATCTCCTCAGCATTAGTACCAAATAGTACATCCTTTTGTAAAGGAGCATCTAGTAGCTTAGCTTTAACATGGTCAGGCAAGGTTTGTTCTCTAAGCCAGGCATGTCTACGAATGACTGATCCTGTCACAGCAGCTCTACTTGAGAACTCTAGAGCATCATAGCCACATTGTAAGGTGTGTTTACCCACTTGTTCTGCACTATGCATCATATCCTGCAACTCCTTCAAATCTGGTTGTTCAGGTTGAGACATTTTATTTCTTAATTGTGATAACAGAAACTGCTGATATTTAAGCATATGGAACTGACAATTTAAGGCCCTCATGGCTAGGGTGGCCGAAGTATATCCCTTTTTTCCCCACCTTTCTAAGGACCTAGACTCTCTTTCGGAAGGTAGTGGATTCTTAGCAGTAGAGGCCTTCATTCCCTTGGGGCCTTGAGAAATGGTTTCAGGGTCAGCATTATGGCTCTTGTAGAGAAATTGGTGAGAGGTAGGAACTCTGTAGTACCTATCAGGCTTGACTGGGGCAGGAGGCAGGGAATCCGGATTTAGGCAAGCCTCCGAGTAAACATCATCAAGTATGTCCAAGACAGGAGGTATCGCTAGAGGTTTGTGTTGAGGTAACAAAAGAAATTCCCTAAGTCTTTTGTTGGAATCAGAAAAGTCTTGGCCTTCCCAATGGAAGTGTTCCCTCAAGGTGTGCAAGGTTTCCCCAAAAGAGAAATCCTCTGGGGGAGATACAGAAGGAATGGACTGCTCAGCATCCGAATCTTCAAAAGGGGAGTACGAGTGTTCCTCTTCATCAGAATGTTCTGAAAGAATGGATTCCTGGTCAGAAGAGGGAGAAGCTTCCTCCACTCGGGGTCTCTTGTCTGGAGCTGGGAACCTCTGATAAGAGTAATTAAATCCTCAGCCATTTTTAGCATCTGCTTTTTAGGCATGGGGCCTGGAGATGGGCCCTGTGCAACAGGCCTCTTGGGATGCATGGCTGATTTGGACTTAGTAAAGGCCTTAATGGAGAAGGAAGACAAGGGTCTAAAATCACCTTGGGTGGAAGTGGACCTATCCACATTAGGAGGCTCAACACTCACAGTGGCTTCGGTGGTTGTAGTCTGGGTATGGGCCGAGGAACCGGCGGTCTCGGGTACAGGGGACACCGCCAAAGAAGTGTCGTCGGTAGTCAGGAGCTGCGTAGGCGCCTCACTGAGAACCGGACCACGTGTAGCCGGTTTTGGCGTGGTGTCGGTGGAGACCGCGGGCCTCACGTGTCGGTCTTTGTCCTTGCGTTTTTTGGACAAAACGGTAGTCGGAGTATCCGACGACATTTTATAATCAAAGGTTTTACCAAAAAAGTGCTGGGCGAACTCCGCCCGACGCTTAATAGTGCGTTTATTGAAAGTAGCGCAAAAGCGGCAGGCTGAGACGTCGTGGTCTGGGCCTAAACAAGGTATGCAGAGGGAATGGAAATCCTTATGCGGTATTTGCTTCCCACAAGAAATACAATTGTTAACTTTGTCTGACATTGGTCTGAGACAAGAAAAGTTTCCCCAACGGGGTACTTAGCTTTAAAGAAGACTTTGGTTTCCAATTATTCGTAATTTCAGGAGCTGGCCGACTGGCACTTGCGAACTGCTTCTGCTTCGGGCACCGCGCGGCAAAAAAGACTGAAGAATATGGCATCGGCTGTGTCTTATATACCCCTGTCGCACTGACGTCAGGAAAGAAGGCGACGACAACCGACGCCGGACCTAGACTTTGGAATTCGGCCAACCGAGGACCTGCCTGACGGCAGAGAACCCATATGTGATTACTGCAGCTGTATGCACGATGAACATCAGAAGCTGCAACTAAAAAAGGAATTAGTAGTACAGCATATAAAATATTGCAGAACTATAAGAATCAATCAGAGGAGGCTAGAAAAGATTGGGAAGAGAGACTGGATAAGCAATTCACAAAGAAACAATGAGAGGATATACGCATGTCTTCCAAATATGCAACACAATCTAGAAGATTTAGGATTTTTGCTTGGAAATGTTTGCATAGATATTTTTATACCCCAGCAGACTCCAGAGAATCTTTGCTCAGGTATAGAGTAAAAGTTGGAGGTGTGACAGGGAAGAAAAAGGCAATTAGGAACATATTTTCTGGGAGTGCAGTGAGTTGGTGGACTTTAAGGACTCCATGTGGGATGCACTGCTGGAGATGCTAGGTGGGCAGAATGGTGTGATGAGGGTGATTATTTTTCTGAGCTATGACACAGAATCGGAATTACGTAGACATGGTAAGGCCTTGTTGTGTCTAATTATGGTGGCTGCCAAAAAACTCAATTATTAGAAAATGGAAATCAAAATATAAACCAACTATATTAGAAGTAGTGAATACAGTAACAGAGATAAAACAACTGGAACTGAGATCTTTAGAAAAAGGTAGGAGCAAACTACATATAAAAAAATGGGAATTGTGGGAACAATACATACAGGGGAGAAATGGGGTTTAAAAGAAGGCAGGAAATGAGTTATGCAATGTTTCACTGAAACAATTGGATAGATTATAAGTGATTTATAATGTGTGCAACTGGGATAGTGTCAGTATTATTTGTGATGTAAAATGCTTGCAACTAGGATTGTGTCAGTGTGGTTTGTTTTCATTTATATAAATGTATGACTGCTTATGTTGTAAGTGACGGTTTAATAAAGATGTTTCTTGTTTAAAAAAAGGGGCAGAAATTGAATAACTTACGTAATGTTGCTTAGGTTATCTGATATACAGCAATATATGTGAAGCATAATGTTTGTTAATTTTAACTTAATACAGTTTGATTACTTTTAAATAAATGTACAAGTGATAATTCAATAAAGGTGTTTAAAAAAAACAAGCCAGCAGTCGCATAAATACGCTATAATCAGCCCTTTAGAAATGGCTACAAGTCCAGAAGTGTGGATGAAAAACACAAATATCAAGGAACATTATAGAAAGTTATGGTTTTGATGTAAACTTCTAAAATTTGACTTCATGTGAAATCAATGCACAAGACTTCTCAATTTCAGATGGATACTGTCAATATATATTTATTGAATAAAGGTTTGACTTTTGTTTCAAGCACTTTTACAAATTACTTCGAAGCTGTGAAATATTTAGAAAAATATTTTCCATAAATTTAAACCTGAAATATTGGTTTCATACTAGGGCTTCCGATAGACTGCGGTGGTGGTGCTGTGGTAGCGTTGTCGCCTCACAGTAAGACGTTGTCCTGTTTGACTCTCAGCTAGAGCGTCTTCTGTGTGGAGATGTGCGTGAATGGGCGTACCTTCATTGAAGGTTGTGCATCAGGGCCGGCAACTCGGCACGTAAAAATCTACTGCCAATCATTAGCGGACTGGAGTTCCACTGTGGCGACCCCTAACCGGGAAAAGCCGAAAGACACAACAACAACTAGGGCTTCCGATATACATACAACTGAATAGATTGTATTCACACAGTGAACTTTAAATTTTGCAAGTCAAGCTTTAACCACCCGTCTCATCACCCTTTGCTGACAGTAACCAAACAAGTAGTTGTTAAAGAGTTGCATTTTACAAACACATATTTAGCAAATGCCATAGATGCAATAATTTCACTAAAGAGTTAGATCTATCTTTGAAAGAAACTGAAATCACAGCAGGATGTCAACTACACAGGCAGACAAAGGGGTGGGGAACATGAATAGCACTGGCTTTTGCAAGATGAGGAAGTTGTAACACAACTTTATGATGCCTTATTTTGTATGATGTTGCCCTATGACCTGACTAATTTCAGGCAACAAATTCAGGAATTCTTAAAATACTGGTTTGAATGTTAAGTAATTTATTTCCATTTGATGCTAGAATTAATGGTGGATAGTTCTAAGCCTCAAATCTTTTTTTTTATGTTAACTATGGTACATAATGTACTGGAACTGCCTCTAGGAAGGCTTACAGTTTCTGGTAAAGTTCTCTTACTGAAATCCCATTTGAGGTTCTTACAATAATGCTATAAAACCCCTTTTGGTGCATGCCAGCTCTAGGTTGCAGGACTCCAATGAATTTTTACAAGTGATCTTAGACATGCAAGCCAGGGTTGAATGGTTTATTTGCAGCATGGATGTTAAGTCATTACATACATCTATACTTCATTGTGGAGGGGGGGTGGCTTCATGCTTTGAGATTCTGGTTGAGTCATGCTGACATTTACTGCTGTGAATGTAATGATTTTCTATTAGAAGTAACTGAACTAGTATTAACCAAGAACACTTATTTTAATGGTGATGGCCATCAACGATTAAAAGGCACAGGACTGGGGCAGGTTTTGTCCCCATTTATACTGATTTATTTATGGGGTGTATGAAACATCCATATACATCATATACATATATCTCAAGCAGAAATACATTTCTTCATCTTTTGGATATTTCAAGAAGTTTCCTAGACAACATCTGGTTAAGCTTGAAAAAGTGACCACCAAAGTTTATAGCAGTTTTGTACTTATCCGAATGTAAATTAATTTGAAATACAGTTTACAAGTAAATCTGAATTGTTGGCAACTGAATTTCTGGATGTTTTGGTGACAAAATGCTACATGGAAATTAATATACAAATACCTATAGGAAACTATACTCCAAAATTACTTACACGAGTTATGACAGTTGTTACCCCAAATGTGATCAATAATATTCCCAAAACTCAGTTAATCAGAGCTAGAAGTGTTTGGGATTAGATACCATGTTGAATTTTCTATCTAAAAATTTAGACTCTACGGGATGAACTATATATATATATATATATAAAGATGAGCTGGTTCAATACAAATAGCTGAAACCCGAGTCCAGTACATAGCTCAAATGTATTTCTATTTCTGGTACCAGCATGTTTAAAGTCCCATTTATTAAGTGACATTTTTTCAAAATATACTGAGCACCAAAAGCCTCTTCAGTAACAGAAGAGCCGGACATGTAATGGAACATTGTTTAGCATTCAAATACAGGGGCTTGAATATGTCAGTTAAGGCTAGCGTATTCAAAGGCAGTTTTCCTTGTGGGCATTGTAAATTTTGCACATATGGTGATCAAAACAAAGGATTTATGTCTCAAATACTACAAAATGCTATGATATTTACCAGTTTATCAAATGTAGTACCATGCACAGTGTACGTGCTGCACCTTTTATGTGGGACAGAGAGGGTGGTGCTTAAGTACAAAATGTGTGATCATTTGAGTTCCACAAGATGCAGATGTGAAGAAAATGCCCTTTTTAAACACACCAAATCACAATCAGGGCAAAATGTATACTTATAAACATTTACAGAGCAACTGCTGGTCTTGTACATACTTTGGATGACAAAGACAATAAATGGATTGCATTATAAGCAGCACTTAGGCTAAATTAAATGTCTTGAATATACAACACATTATTTCAAGTATTCACCCTTTGTTTATATCATTTGTTTGTAAGTATGGAACAGTGATGATATACAGTACTGACATTTATGGTACAATAGTTTTTACTTTATGTTTATTCTTATTTGCTGTGCATAGATTTGACATCATGTGATTATAAAGAGGTTACATAAGTGTGTCTGTAAGCTTATTTATTACAATGAGGAGGCTTAGTTGAGTGAAACTGGTTTATTGCTTTTCTTTCAGATGAGCTCCTGAACAAATATTTTGCACCTCAGTGCTGTTTTTTTTATTTTTATCATAAAGTAGACTTCTCTTAATTATGAGCTTCAAGTTCCAAGGTAGACAATGGTTCTTCAGAAGTGTCCTGAACTTAAAAAAGCTCCTTCAAGAACTGCTAGACAAGCCTATGTGAAGTGACAATCTACTGTTCACAAGGTCATGGTACACAGCATTAGCAGAAACTTGCACACTGACTGTTGAAAAACAGAGGCCTAGATCAAAAATGTGTCCAAAATATTTATTTATACACATCTGTTAGCAGGCAAAATAGCTGGTCCAAGGATCTTTTAAAGTCATGTCCTGGGACAAACACTGCACATATTTTAAGTTAGCAACTAACAATTAACAAATTAATTAAGTAACCATCAAATGGGCAATAAAATGACAAACAGTTGCAATGAAAAGTACAAAGCAAGATTAGATATCGCATAATGCAACCACGTCATAATCAACAGTGTAATTATACAGGCTACATCTGACAAGTGGAATGTTTTCTGATAGCCTAAAGGATGCCAAGACCTCACGTAGGAGACTAAATGAGATCTGTAGAATTTTGGGAGCAAGCAAGCATTAATATGCAACTGTCTTCCCAGAGAAAACAGGCATTGATTTGGACCAGATGGTCTTCTCAGCAGCTAGGTTTAGAGTATCTGAAAGTACATTCTTCCTAGTCATCCAAGAGGGGAAAAGTTTCCCTTATGAGGGAGAATGTATTCAATGTCCTCTCATTTCTCTCTTGCTGCACAGAACAGAACCTGGAGAGGATAGCATTTCCCCATGTGTCAAACTAAACTGAGTTCTGGGCATCTTACAAATATAGAAGTCCTGATACTCCGTTCTAAGACAGGGATGGAATCTGTCAACAAGTTCCCTTCAAATGGGATGTGAAATACCACCAACAAGATTCTGTAGCCGAAAGCCCACAGCTTTACCCCAAACTGCCTTACTACACAAGGGGTACATGTGCTTGCCTACACATTTGTTTAAACAGCATACCACAACCTGGGTGCCTGACTTCACTATCAGGAGTTTAAGTTTCAGTTCCACTGCATTTTCTACAGCCTAAACAGTAAACAACACTGCTCTGAGTTCAAGAAGATTTACCTCTCACTTTCTAAATATACCACCATTCCCTACACTAACAGTCGGCTAACGTAGGACCCCGCCTTTACAGTGTAGCATGAATTATCACAATCTGAGATGGGCTCAGGTGTAAAAAGGGACCCCTACCTCACACATTAGTGGTAATTACTTATTACTATATGACATGAGAACAAGGGCTTGACACTAAGCAGAATAATGATATCAAGGTGACTCTGTAATCAATGCATTTCACAATCTGATGGAGCACCATCATAAGAAGGTGAGCTACTCAGCCTCAACTGAGTTATTAAAACTCTCCCATCCAGCTTGCTAAAGCACTGGTGTCCCAGGTCCTCTGTTTGGACAGAAAGGAGTATAACAAGAGAATATCTAATTCCATCTCACTGAGGGTGATTCATCTGCCCGGGAACAGCCAGAAATTTCCTAATTTATTGCAGTTCCTGGGGACTGCAACCACAGCAAGCTCCAAGAAAGACAATATGTCAGAGAGGTCTCTAGAAGAACCAACCAGTCAGCCACAGAAGGGAAATCAAAGTTCTTCACCTGCAGTGCCCTGTCACCAGCAACAATCTCTTTTAACACCTTTACATAAACTGCACAGTTTCTGTTTTACCTTAAATTTTACTCCTCCCTCCCAAACATTATTCTACCAGTGACAATACCATGGTGAAAATTATGGGGCCAGACTATACGCCAAATGTCATCACTCTTTACTGGAAGTTTTGTTTACTAAAAGAAAAATGGAGAAATACCCTACAGTTACCAAATGTTGCTCTGCCAATATGTACTCATCATGTCTAGTGAAACCATATAGATTCTCTACGACAGTGGGGGCATTACTGCCTGAAGAGTCAACATCTGGAATATAGTGTACAAAATATGCTCAAAGAAGTTACTGAGATCTAGGACTAGAGATAACTCTTAATTTTCTTCATAATGAAGTAGCAAAATAAAATCCATTCTTCCTTCCCAAGATGGCTATGGCACCTCTGAGGAGTGCAGGCTTGACTGCTTTAGGAATTTCATGAACAAAGTCTCATCCACAAATGAAGTTCCCTGAAGAAGGGGGACTCCAAAAGCTCTAAGATCAGACCTTTAATGACCATATCCAGAATCCAGCTATGCTGCAATCGCTCTTCAAGCTGCAGCAAACAGAGAACTAGCCTCTCGCAGTAGTATAGACAGAACTACAGCAGTATACCCTACACAGGATGCCTTCTAGAAGACTCAGCAGTGGGCTGTATGAAAGGGACATAAAACCCTCCTGTGTCTGAGTGAAAGTCTGTTCTTAGTGGTCTAGGCTGATCCGGACAAATAAATTAGAATCCAGGCAGCAATAGTCATACCCTTCATGGCAAACAAAGCCTTTCACCTCTTTTAAATCTCCTCAATAACTTCTTAGGAAGGTTTATCAAAGTAGCACCCCCAGGAAAGAGGCAATCAGTACTCTAAAAGGAGGATGCAGTATATCCTTGTAGACTTTTGGAATCCCAAAAGCCACAGGTATCAAAAGGTGGTCAGATTTATGAAAACTGAACAATTCTTCTGAAATGACCCCTTGAAGTAAGGAGTCCTCCAAGAATAGTTGTATTTTTTTATGTGCCAAAAAATACTTCATTTCTAGAAGACACCTGATATTTGGTGGTGTCTGCAAATACGGTGAAAAGCTGATTAACATAGTCCATCTTGTCAAAAATAACAATGCCCCCCACCCTTATCCAGTTTCATAATTCTTAAGGCCTCGTTCCATCTCAGGTCAGTTAACAGTTTCTATTCATCCCTTGTGAGACTGCATTTTCTATTTTTCATATTTATACCCTTATCAAATGTAAAATATATCTCAGTCTCACATGCTTTTTCGAAGACTTGAATAAGTGGGTGTAGTGGGGGGTTAAAAAGTACAGTTTTGTATCTACCATAAATGTAGATGTTCGAGTGTTCACCCTGCGGCAGTCATCGCACTTGGGTTATCCTGCCGTCAGGCGGTCCCGCAGTCGGCCTGAGTTCCAAAGTCTTTGTCCGGCGTCGGTTGCTGTCGCTTCTTCCCTGGCGTCAGTGCACCAGGGGTATATAAGAGGCATCCGACGCCATTTTCTTCAGTTTTTCTTGCCAGGGCTTTTATAAAGGAATTTGTGTGAGTCAGGTACTCTGTAGTATCTGAAGTACTCTGTAGTATAGCAAGCTCAGATGCTCATAAGCCTAGTACTTATTATACAGCAGGAACTTCTCATTGTTACATTTGTTAATGCCTGTTATGTACTTTACAGATAAAGATTCTAGTTGTCTACTGATGTACTATGTTCTTCATCTGTAAATATGTTGTAAGTAATTTCTATGTTAAATTGTTAATCGCTATGTAATCCAATGTAACTACTGTCTGTTTATTTTACTGTGGAGCTTTTCTCCCCAGGCCTCCGCTGAAAATGGACCCCCGTCCAGTCGGACACTCCCGGTCAACAAATTTAAATAAATAAATAAAATAAAATAAATAATCTGTCTGGTTTGGCTGGAGCAGGAGGTAGAGAGTCTGGATTTAGACTGGACTCCAAGTAAACATCATCCACAATGTCTAAAACTGGAGGGATAGCAAGTGGTCTGTGCTGGGGTAGTAAAAGGAACTCTCGGAGCCTTTTCTTAGAATCAGAGTAGTCCTGGCCTTTCCAGTGGAAATGTTCCCTCATGGTATGTAAAGTTTCCCCAAAGGAGTAGTCTTCAGGGGGAGATGCTGAGGGAATAGAGTCTTTAGCATCAGAGTCTTCATAAGGGGGAAAGACGTAATCCTGTTCCTCAGAAGGATCTGAGGAAATAGAAACCTGGTCAGAGGAAGCATAATCCTCCTCTTGTCATGGTCTTTTATCTGGAGGGGGATGGGAACCCCTGATTATGGTAATCAAATCTTTAGCCATCTTAAGCATCTGTTTCTTAGGCATGGGGCCTTGAACTGGAGACTGATGTACAGTCTTTTTTGGTTTTAATGGAGTTTTAAGCTTAGCATAAGATTTAATGGTGAGTGTAGTCGGTCTGAAGACACCTTCTGCAACCGAAGATGTTTCTACTGCACAGGGATCTCCTTCTGCTCCGGTGTCGGAAGGGCCCAATGAAGATGGCTGCGACAGCCTAGTACTCTCCGCTTGAGAATCCGAAGCTGTCTGGGGTTCCAATTCTGCAGTCGTCAGGGGCTGCGTAGGCACCTCACTGAAAACTGGAGAACCGGCGACAGGCCCAGCAGAGGCCTCGGAGTCTGGTTTGTTCCTAGGCTGCCTGTCCTTATCCTTGCGTTTTTTATGCATGCCGGTCGTCGGCTGCTCCGACGGCATGATATAATTAAATTTCCTACCAAAGTAATGTTGTGCGAAGTCAAAACGGTGTTTGATAGTTCGTTTATTAAACCTAGCACAAAACCGACAACCTGTGACGTCGTGGTCTGGGCCTAGGCAAGGAATACAATAAGAATGGAAGTCCTTATGAGGTATTTGCTTCCCACAAGAAATGCAATTGTTAACTTTTTCTGACATCGGACTGAGGCAAGAAAAGGTTTCCCAACGGGGTACTTAGCTTTATTGAAGACTTCGGACTGAAATTCGAATCAAAAATCTCAGGTGTCGGCCAACCGGCACTTGCGAACTGCTTCTGCTTCGGGCACCGTGCGGCAAGAAAGACTGAAGAAAATGGTGTCGGATGCCTCTTATATACCCCCTGGCGCACTGACGTCAGGGAAGAAGCGACAGCAACCGACGCCAGACCAAGACTTTGGAACTCAGGCCAACTGCGGGACCGCCTGACGGCAGGATAACCCAAGTGTGATGACTGCAGCAGGGTAACACGATGAACATCAACTCTTTTTGTTAACCATAAGGCTGTTCCCCCTGTCAGTGTTATATCCTCCATGCATCACCCATATTAAACAACATTCAAGCCACCCTACTAAATAAATTAGAGGCATACTTTAACAAAATATCCAAGTTTGAAGCTAATGCATCCTACCATACACACCACTGCTTAACACTAAAGAAGCTCAGTCTGGTTAGAACTACCAAATATAATAAATACATACTAAATACACAAACTACACATATGCCTTTCTCTACAAAACATTCTCAAGCACTACTCCCCACCATGTTGCCTTCGCCCGGGTAATCAGAGCCTAATAACTTCCAAACCCCATAATACAGCTGGGGATTCATTATACTCATTCTGTGTTACCAGGCAGTGGAACTCCCTGCCTATCTCAGTAAAACAGGACAGCTGTGACTCTAGCTTTAAGCACAACCTAAAACAGCACCTTAAACTCTTCTCTGTTCTTGTTCATATCCTGACACTCTCACTCAGATCTCTAGACTATCACCAACCCCTATTTTCCAGCTCTCTTACCTTATTCTGTAAATGTAAATAACTGCTTATCTATATTTATAGCTGTATAATGCTTTCCATCTCTCCTTTGTAAATGAAATTTGTATATTGCTGTACATGCAAACGCAAACAATTTATTAATGAACAACACTCATACATAAATTAAACTGTATTAACCACTGTCTTGATTGTATTACCCACTGGATGATTCGAAAACCCCATTTCTACTGCTAAAAAATTATTCTTTTTTTTTGTCTGTAAATTCTTTGTAATTTTTTGTAACACTAATGGAGCCTCCACGGGCTCCTAATGATAATGGGCCTGACTGCCCAGTTGGACCATCCAGGTAAACAAAAGGCAATCAATAAATAAATAGTTTTTGAACCATGTAATTGTGTCAGCTCCACAGTTCAATTTACTCAATAACAGGACTGTGGTTTACTGTCTCAAACACTCTACACATATCAACAGAACCTCCAGCAGTTATAAGCCCATCATTTTTGTTGCTATAGGTGTTGTGGTACTGAAGTCATTGTGGAAGTTATGCTGCTAGTCTGATACATACCCATAGTTGAAGATTTGTTTATACACAAGCTTTTCCAATATTTTGCTAAAGGGCAGAGTTTAGAAATGGGACTAAAGTCTTATTGTTCATTATGAGCAAATATTTTTGGGAGAGGGATGATAACAGCATGCTTGAAGCCAGCAGGCATGACTCCTGTAATAGGGGATACAGGGTGAAGGGTTTAAGCAATCTTTTCAGCAGCTCTTTTGAGGAAAGTTGAGTGCAGTACAGTATAACTGGATGAGGAGGGATTAGTTTTTTTTTTGTTTTTTTTTTTTTAGCAAGATATTAGTTTCACTTACTGACATTTCATTACAATTCAATACAGCAGTATATACAACCAAAGGGTGGAGTGGAGTTCTGGGAAGATATTTGTGGTTTTAGAGTTCTCCATTATATTTTGCTTTGAGGCAAAAAAATATTTATATTTTTTTGCAAAAACTATGCAATTAGAAGACTGACTGGTGTGGCTGCACAGTTTTCTTTCTTTCTTTTTTTCTTTCCAGAAGCATTTGGGTATGAAGGAAGAGGTGGCATGGCTCAATCTCAAGTAGCTTTGCTGATATATATATATATATATATATATATATATACACATATATACACACGCACACTTTTTAGCAATTCTATTTCTCCTGCAAATGAGGTATAAGTGAGTATCATCCATGGTCAGCAGTTATGAAAGTAGAAGAAAAAACAAAGATATCGCAGTCAAAGTAAAAAGGACAAAAGTATCAATTACTGAAATAGCTACACTATACTGTCTTGTGTACTGAGAATCACAGTCATAAAATGCCAGGATATGCAGGCAAAAACTACAGCAGAATGGGATAAAGACACCCAGATACTTCAACAGTAGTAGCAGCAGCAGCAGCAAGACTAATAAAAAAAAACAATTTTGAAGCATAATTAAACAATTATGCTACTCATGCATGTATCTTCATATGGACTGGGGAAGAAAGCAACTGCGGGTTAGAGTGCTGAGAAGACTGAGGCAATACTAATTTCATGAACTCTAACGGTATAGGGTCTATTGCTGTCATGGTATTAGGAACCCAAAACAACTGGAGAATTTAAATTACCTCTTATAAGTGCAAACTGCCCTCTTTATTAATAAAAGTACAGTTTTGTACCTACCATAAATGTAGATGTTCGAGTGTATACACTGCTGCAGTCATCACACTTGGGTTATCCTGCCGTCAGGCGGTCCCGTAGTCGGCCCGAGTTCCAAAGTCTTGGTCCGGCAACGGTTGCTGTCGCTTCTTCCCTGACGTCAGTGCGCCAGGAGTATATAAGATGCTGCCGACGCCATTTTCTTCAGTTTTTCTTGCCCCAGATGTCAGGTGCCCCCAAAAAGGTAAGCAATGTAAATTGCTAATAAAACATACATAAGAAAAGCAATCAAATACTTTCTGTTACCAGCAAATACTTACCCTAGTATTCTACCCTTGGCTGCCTATGGGAAGTAACAGCAAGTAAGAGGGGAAGGAGGGAGGGTAACCTGGACTGCAGCAGTGTATACACTCTAACATCTACATTTATGGTAGGTACAAAACTGTACTATGTTCGTGTTACACTGCTGCAGTCATCACACTTGGGTAGAATCACAAAGCAGAGGTAGGGTGCCTGGTTCTATAAGGCATTAGGGGTGGCTATAAGGCCCTGCAGAACTACAGTGGCAAAGCCAGCTCTGGATTTAGAGTAAAGAGGCAGATGGTAATGCTTGGTGAAGGTATGTACAGAACTCCAAGTTGCTGCTTCCAAAATGTCCTTGGTAGGTACTCCACTGAGGTAGGCAGTTGAAGTGGCTGTTGCCCTGGTGGAATGAGACCTAATGCTGTTAGGAGCAGTTTTCCCATGATGTGTATAGCAGAAACGTATGCAATGCCCTATCTGTTTTGAAATGGCTTTTCCCTGTGTTCCTGTAGCATATGATACAAACAATTGCTCAGTTTTCCTGAAAGCTTTAGTTTTGTCCAAGTAGAAGCGTAACTGCCTGTGTATGTCCAAGGAATGCAGTAGTCTCTCCCCTTTATTCTCTGGATTTGGATAAAAAGTTGTCAAGTGAATAGTTTGGTTTAGAGCCACACTTGATACCACCTTTGGCATAAAAGTAGGGTTTGTTCTTAAAGACACCCTGTCTTGGTGGAAAATAATAAAAGGTTCCACTGCCATTAGTGCCTGTAATTCTGAAATTCTTCGTGCTGAGGTTATAGCCAGGAGCAGAGCAGTTTTCCAAGAGACATATTTCAAGTCTGCTGAGTTAGCTGGCTCAAAATGAGGTAAAGTTAACTTTTCCAAGACAAAGTTGAGGTCCCAAAGTTGGAGTTGGCGGTCTTATGTTTTTTGCCCCTCTGAGGTACTGTTTTACCAAAGGATGAGAAAAAATTGGTGGATCTGTGTTGTAATGAGCAGAGATGGCAGAGGCATGGATCTTAATGGATGAAAAGGAGAGGCCCTTGTCCAGCATCTCAGTCAAGTATTGTAGTATCTGAGGAATATTTGGGACAAGAGGGTCAAGGCTGCGAGAGCCTGGTTCCAGGCACAGAATCTCTTCCATTTATCCGAATAGGCTTTCCTGGTACTAGGCCTTCTGGCCTCCAGAATGACATCCATAACAGCTTTGGAGAGAGGCATTGTTTGCTTGACTAATGAATCTGCCATGCAGCCAGGTTTAAAGTCTTGAGCTGGCCGTGAAGTATCTGATTGTTTTGCTGAGTCAGAAGTTGTGAGATTTGAGGCAAAATCCATGGTGGTCCTTGTGTTAAGTTCTTTAAGACTGGGTACCAGTGCTGGCGTGGCCAGTCTGGGGCAATCAGGATCATCTTTGGCCTTTCTTGTCTGGCTTTTATGAGTACCTTTGAAAGAAGAGGCAGTGGTGGGAAAGCGTATACTTGTAGGTTTTTCCAGTTGAATGAGAGGGCATCCACTTTCCATGCTTGTGGGTGGTAAGTCCTTGTGCAGAATTTCTGTAGCTGGCAATTCATTGGGGATGCGAACAGATCTATGTCCGGCCTCCACCATTTCTGTGTTATCATCCTGAACATTTGTGGATGTAATTTGTGTACCCTACGCAAATTAGAAGTCTTTTTACAAACACCAGATGCTTTAGAAGAATGTCTTTGCTCTCTGCTTGAATAAGGCAGTCGCCCAAATATGGGTAAATTTGAATTCCTTTTTGTCTGCAAAATGCAATTACTGGTGCCAGGCATTTTGTAAAGACCCTGGGTGCAGTAGATAAGCCAAAGGGCAGTGCAGAGAATTGGTAGTGCATTGAACCTGCTAAGAATCCGAGGTATCTTCTGCAATTTTGTCTGATAGGGACATGCAGGTATGCCTCCTTGAGGTCCAATGTTACGAGCCAAGCTTTCTTGCCCAGCATGGGAAGAAGCTGCTGTAGTGTCAACATTTTGAATTTTGGAACATCCGGGTAAGTATTTAGAGACGAAAGATCCAGAATGGGCCTCCAGGCTTTGTCCTTTCTGGGAACCAGAAAGAGTCTTGAGTAAAATCCTTGTCCTTGCTCCTGTGTTTGTACCTTTTGAATAGCTCTCATGTCCATGAGTGCTGTAATTTGCTTTTGAGCCTCTGCCCATTGATTTGGTGGCAGCTTTGGCATTCCTTTTAACCTTGGCAGAGTGTGAAAGTGGAACCTGTAACCTTGAGACACAATATTGAGAACCCATTTGTCTTGGGTGATTATTTGCCAATTGTGATTGAAAAGTGCCAGTCCCCCCCCCCCCCCCCCAAGGGGGCTGCCAAGAGAGAGATATTTGGCAGCTGTAGTGAGAAGTCATTGGGTTTGCTTTCTATAAGGTTGAGGCCTGTCTTCCCCTTCTTTCTGGGTTGAAGCACCCCATTGTCGAGGCCTGTAAGTACCTTGTGGTTGACCTCTGCCTCTTCGACGTCTGTATCTACCCCTTTGAGGTCTGTCTGAAACTGGAAAGGAACAATTCTTTGTTGGCCAATTTCTGCTAAATCGAGGAGGCTGAACCTGTAAGAAATCATTCACCGTTTGCATAGATTTTGCTTTATCCTCCATTTTCTTTAATACCTCTTCTGCCTTAACTCCAAATAAAACATCCTGCTGTAAAGGTGCATCCAATAATTTTGCTTTAACATGATCTGGTAAGGTCTGTTCTTTTAACCAAGCATGTCTTCTAATGATGGACCCTGTAACTGCTGCTCTACAGGAGGCCTCTAAGGAAGCAAAACCACATTGCAAAGTATGTTTTCCCACTTGTTCAGCTGCATGCAATAAATCCTGCATTTCCTTATAGTTAGAAAGATCTGAATTTGGAAGGACTTTTTGTTTCAACTGAGACATCAAATATTGCTGATATTTAAGCATGTGAAACTGGCAATTTAGTGCTCTCATTGCTAAAGTTGCAGATGTGTATACTTTCTTTCCCCATCTGTCTAATGCCCTGGAATCTCTGTCAGAGGGGACTGGACTTTTTGCTGTAGAGGCCTTTACCCCTGTGGGACCCTGGGAAATAGTTTCAGGGTCAGCAACAGGGCTTTTATAAAGGGATTTGTGAGAGTCAGGGACTCTGTAATATCTGTCTGGCTTAACTGGAGCTGGAGGTAAAGAATCAGGATTTAAGCTGGATTCAGCATACACATCATCCACAATATCTAACACTGGCGGAATAACAAGGGGTCTGTGTTGAGGTAATAAAAGGAAATCTCTGAGCCTTTTCTTGGATTCTGAGTAATCCTGGCCCTCCCAATGGAAATGCTCCCGCATGGTATGTAAGGTTTCCCCAAAGGAGTAGTCCTCTGGTGGAGAGGCTGAAGGAATGGATTCCTCAGCATCAGAATCCTCATAAGGGGGTAAAGAGTATCCTTGGTCTGAGGATGAATCTGAGGAGATGGACACCTGGTCAGATGAGTCATAGTCTGCATCCTGTCTAGGCCTTTTATCAGGAGGAGGGTGGGACCCCCTGATCAGAGTAATTAGGTCTTCGGCCATTTTGAGCATCTGTTTCTTAGGCATGGAGGCCTGTCCTGGTGAATGCTGAAGTTGTTTCTTTGTTTTAGTTTTAGCAGAAGATTTAACGGTTAACTGAGTAGGCCTGAAAACACCCTCTGAAGCTGCGGGTTGTTCAGCTACTCCGGAGCCTTCTGAAGGGTTAGTCACGGTAGGTCTCAAGTCTGGTGTATCTGAAGGCCCAGCCATCTCCACGTGGGAGTCAGAGGCGGCCTGTGGTTCCAAAGAAGCGGTCATCAGGGGCTGCGAAGGCGCCTCGCTGAAAACCGGCGACTGGCCTAGAAGAGGCTTCGTCAGTTTTGGGCCTCGGATGCCTGCCCTTGTCTTTGCGCTTTTTGTGTAGTCCGGTCGTTGGTTGTTCCGGCATGGTGTAATTGAATTTTCTGCCAAAAAAATGTCGGGCAAAATCAAACCAACGTTTAATAGTGCGCTTGTTAAACCTAGCACAAAACCGACAACCAGTGACGTCGTGGTCTGGGCCTTGGCATGGGATACAATAGGAATGGAAATCCTTATGAGGTATTTGCTTCCCACATGAAATATAATTATTAACTTTTACTGACATCGGTCTGAGGCAAGAAAAAGTTTCCGCAATGGGGTACTTAGCATTGTAGAAGACTTCGGTTCTGGATTCGGAATGAAAATCTCAGGAGTCGGCCGACCGGCACTTGCAAACTGCTTTTGCATCGGGCACCGTGCGGCAAGAAAGACTGAAGAAAATGGCGTTGGCTGCATCTTATATACTGGCGCACTGACGTCAGGGAAGAAGCGACAGCAACCGACGCCGGACCAAGACTTTGGAACTAGGGCCGACTGCGGGACCGCCTGACGGCAGGATAACCCAAGTGTGATGACTGCAGCAGTGTAACACGATGAACATCTATCCCTCAGCCTTTTAGTCCAGTCAGAGAAGGAAGTTCCTGATTTCAACTCTCCTTCCACTGCTGTCACAGTATTAAAAGGCCAAAACAGTTGGAGAAATTAAATTAAGTGCATGAAACTGTGTACTGCCCCTTAATACACTGTTCCACTGTCTGTTAATCCAATTACAGCAGGAAGGTCCTGGAGTCAAATTTCCTTCCAAAGACCTGAAGGCAAGAAATATTGCCCTCTGCTCCAAATGACTTAAGTGAAACTCTCCCTTCCTAATGGCACCATTTCCCCTGCACAACCACCACCCAGAAGCAATGCATCTGTCAAGAGACACTGTGATGGTCTCAACTGCAAGAAGAAAAGGGAAAGCCCATGATGAAACCATCAAGAGTCACCAAGAAATGTAGAGTCCCATGACTGAAGACTTGACATCTACAGCTGGTCTTTGCATCTGTGATGACTTTGCAGCTAGTAACTATTCAGTACCCACTGCAGGATGCAGGACTCTCATAAAGGTATGCCAATAGAATATAAAGATGGTGTCAACTCTAATGCCCAACAGAGGCAGGAGGGTCCAGATATGTACCCTTTTCAACATCAGACCGAGAAGGCTATGAATCCGAGTCTAGAAACAACTACCAATAACAAATATCTTTTGTTGCCTTTAACAAGGCCAACATCAGTACTGAGGACAAGACAGAATTTCTTCTGATTTATGATTAGCCCTGACTTTGCAACCATGAAAGGACTCAAGCAAAGCCCTACCAGGAAAGTCCTTCGACTGATCACAAAAAGTTCTTTCTGCTGATAGACCTAAGCTACAGCAGAAGAAAGACCAAATGGATGCACTTTGCAACAGAAAATGAAGCTCACACACAGCAGACTGAAGGAGAGTGATGAGTCAGAGAACATCATTCTACCTGATAATTAAGTAAGCTGCTGGTCTCTAGCAGAAATATGACCCTCTGTAATCACTATCTGGATGTAAAATAAAAGAGAAATTCAATGAAGTACCTAAAATCCAAGATGGTGTGGAAATCACGTCTTTCATTCAGAATAAAAACAAATAGTAGAAAAAGATCCCTATGTCTCTCTAAAATGGAGGATCAAGCTCTATGGTCTCATTAAGTGTTATTTATATTCATACTTTGAAAAGAAGGTTGTCCAGCTGGGTATGAGGCCCCATTTCAGTGGTGGTCTGTGGAGAACACCTCTAGGAAAGTCCAACAGCGTATGGAACTTTCTGTAACAGTGGATGTTTAAGTAGGCTCACTCTTACTTTACTCACCACCATAGGCATCCCTGCTGCAAGCAAAGGCCTAATGCCTCTCCCAGCTGCCACAGCTTTGAACCTTCCCCTTCAGCCACAAGTTCATTCTTGTCTAAGAAGAACTATGCACAAGATTTCCTTTCCCCAGGTGGACTCCCAGGGCTGCTGGGAGTCCCCCAATATATTCTGCCTGTGGAACTTGAATACAATGACAATTGGTTTAAAAGGAGGATGGGTCAATTTTCCCATAAAAAAGGTTCAAGTCTCATGGTGGTGAGACCCCTTTTCTAGGGAGGTACAGATGTAAAGCTTTCTTAAAAATGTTTAAATGATAGTAGTGAGGTTCTTGGGAGTCCATAGTGAGGCAAGCTGAGATAGCAGACAAATGAACATTCACTGAGGCAGTCCTGTATCTAAAAGGTTACACAGGCACTGTATAACTACAGACACTCCAGCTGAGGGGGGGTCTTGATTCCTTCCTTTGGCACCAGACAGAAAATCTTTTCCATTTCACTAACTAGTATTTCCTGGTACTAGGTCTCCTTTCTTTCATGATTTCTAGCATATCCTCCGAAAACTGGTGCCAAAAGGCATCAATGTCTTATCTATGCTAGCAGTCTGAATATGCATACTTTTGAGTGCAACAAGGACCCTATGGGCTGGGTTAAGAGGTTCACATGCAGAGGCAGAATCAATGTCTCTTCCCTTATCATCTTCTTCAAATGGGAGAACAGTATTTTTGGCCTTTCCTCTCTAGTTTGTCTGTTGTTCAATGAAGGAAAGATGTATTTTTATTGTATATCTCACCTGTGTGTAAGGTTAAAGCTATAGGCTCATTCAAAGAGATTGTCAGATGTCCTGCACACTTGATCCCCAATACACTCTGTTGAGAAGGGATGTGGAGGCCCTCAGGATCACAAGTGATTTTAAGGTAACCTCCCATGCCTACACAGCCTGCATGCAAAGGGAAAATACTTTTTTTTGCCTCCCATAGCTGACCATCAGCTGCTACCTCATTCACACAGTCTACCAGATCCCCCTTTAGGTTCTCAAGGGGTCTACCCAAACCTACAACTGAGGGTCGTGAGGAGAACAAAGACTCTGCTGCTGGGAATGTTTTCTGCTATGTTTTACCCTTTTCCTGCCCCCCTCACTCCACACACACTTGTATGTCTGGCAGCGAACATACAAAGGAGATGTGCTGGTGCCTCACCCAGCCTAACTGGTGAATTATCCAAACCCTGCCTACTTTCCCATAGGGCCATGCCCCTATGCACTCCCCCAACCTCCACATGGTATTGACCGCAAGGCATATCCAAGTGTATGCCTACCCCAGGATGGGTGCACACATTCATCAGGGCTGCTAAATGAACCCAAGTCAGATGGGCAGTAGGGCTTTACCCTCTATGCCATGGCATTGATGCATAAGGGAAGGGTGACCTCCTTTTGCCTGTTTATATGCTACATTACAATAGCATTGTTTGTTATCAAGTGTACGACTCCTGGCTTCCAAACTGCTATGAAAGTCCTGAGTAAAAGATAAATAAGTAGAAAACATACACCATGGACTACTAGGGTACTGTTAAGCATTTTCACTTTTAATCAAGTCTTCTTCAGAATAAATTAAAAGTAAATTCACACACAAATACCCGTTTCATAACATCTCCCTCATCATACAACAGCCAATGAAAATGCATTGCAGAAACTTAACTTTCAATATGCACTTAACGTTTAATGCTTCATTTAATCCAAGTAGAAAACTTGTGTTCAATTTAGTTTGCCAAAAGATTTTTTTTTCTCAAGCAATGAATTGAAATCATCATTAAGTTTCCTCTACAAAGTCAAACACCAAAAGGAAAACAGTTTAAACTCTAACAGTCCCTTAAGTGCTTACATAAAGCATTTGTACAACACTTTTTACTAACTGCATTCAAATGTACAAATACTCATACACACAGTTTCATATCCTCTGATCATGCTATTAACAGGAGAGATCTTGACAGATAGTATGCAAACAGAGTGCATCATAATAAATACGTACACATATATCACTTCTTTTTTCAGAATTATAGTTGTAACGGTTATTAGAAGAAATACTTCTGTGGCCGTACTACATATTAATACAATTTTACTGTTACTTACCGACTTCATGCTTTATGTAAACTATATGCACAAGTGCCAAATTCCCAGTTTACTTGATTGCCCCCACCTTTACACTGCCAGTTTCTATAAAGTCTTTTAAATTATCATTCATCTTCAAAACAAACACTATCACCAAAGACATTTACCAACTCAGAATTCCGCTTGATAATTTTCCAGTTGTCTGACGGTATGTTTTTAAGAAGATAACACATTAATACCATAATGTTTTGAGCATGTTGAAAATATTTTGTCATCTTTCTCACTAAATTTATCAACTAAACCTCTGTAAGTGCAAAATTGTTTTTTCTTTTATGTATTACTGCCACCTTGTCAACAGCATTTTACACAAAAGGTGCATCATAAGCTCTGTTTTGAAATATTGTTCCCAAAGAATGTATTTCTTGCTGAATGGCTTTGTAGCTCATAAAACACGATGACTACACTTCAAAATCAGGGAAAAGTCAGGCCTGTGACATCAAAAAGGAGCTTAACAAGCCTTTGTTAAGTACTCCCCAATTTTTTTAAACTCCAGTCTCATGCTAGACCATTAAAAGCATTCAGTGGCCACCAAAGAACAGCAGTGGGAATTAGAACGAGCTTTAATACATTAAACACTACATACAGCATTTTTTTTGGTCATATGAGATGTTTAATCTGTTTTAAAGCTTTTAGTTCTTCTTGCCTCAGTTTTGTGGAGCCACTCATTGTAAAGTGACAGTAAGTTTGTTACAGCTTTCAAAACAGTTAACATACCTACACTTTTTTCCATTTAACTACTGTTAATTATTGTAGCACATGGAAGCAAGTTAAGCTCCATGCATTACAATCATCATCACACTGCACTATCAGGGATAATTTATTGATGACCTTATATCAAACACATAAAAAGCTAGTAACATTTAGAAAATTAATCAGAATTTTCTATACCATCACATGTCACCATAAAAACCCTAACAGCCTGTTCTTTTACTGCATTCCTATTAAAGCACTTTAATAATGGCTGGCTGGGAAGAAGGAATTGTTCAAAGCAGTTGGATTGCTGAAAAGCTGGATCTATATAAATGTTTCATTAATGACATTTTTGTAATAAGAAAAGGGAAAGATAAGTTCAAGTTCAAAGACTTCGATATTATTAATTATACTACCATATTCATAGGGTTCTCCCACAGTGGACAAAAAAATAGATTTTTTTATATATGCTACTATAAATACTGATGGCTCTCATTTGAAGAAATTACACAAGACTTTTTTTCTCTTCTTCAGAAATAAAGATCGGTAATACTTTTTCAAAATGAGCACTTAAGATAAGACATTCCAGTTTTACTGGAATATCAAAAGAGCCCATCATCCCTGGTGAATACACAGCAATTACACCAATCATGCTAATAACAGGAGAGATCTTGACAGATAGTATACAGATGTAGAAGAAAGCATGGACACAGCCTCTTGAAGATCTCAGCAAATGGCTGAAAAAAGACCACAATGTCATCAACAAGGGCTGGGTTCAGAGAGAATCAGATGAAAAGTGAAATTTTTAGAAAACAACTGCAGGGAGAGATTGCAAAATCATGTCAAATGAACAGGTGAAATCACCTTAGATAATGTTAATAGACCTTTGGATTTCTAGCAATGAAGTGAAGTGAATTATTTAAGCAAATTTGATTCATTGGGAAGACCCACTGTGTCGGATACCTTACATCAAAAAGAAACATTGGCTGATGACTTGTCTGCCTTCTGCACCGACAAGAGACTGTAACAAGAGAATTTAAAGTGACTATAAATTTATCGATACAGAATTAATGCTACTAAAACACGGCTTTACACTTGTACACTCAGTGAGAGCAAATCTGGTTTGTACTGCATGCAAACTTAAATCAAATTTTAGAAAATTAAACTTACAGTACTTGTTTTCAGGTGGGGTGTTTCAAGACATTTGCTGTTGCGTGCATAAAGTCAGCCTGTTTGCATGATGCTGCAAATGGGTTTTAGCAGTACCCTGTACAGACACATGGACCTAAAATTAACATTTCATCTATGAAACTATCTTTGAATATTCTCCAGTCCCCAGTGGTGCAAAGAGAAAAGTACAGTTGTGTACACTTAGCATAAATGTAGATGTTCGAGTGTATTCACTGTTGCAGTCATCACATTTGGGTTATCCCTGCCAGGGTAGCCACGAATACCAGAGGCTTAGTACTTCTGCGTCGGTTGCTGTAGCTCCAGGACTGATGTCAGGTCGTCAGTGTTATAAATTAAGGCAGCTGACACCATTACATCAGTTTTTCTTGCCCTGTCAGGAGCCCCCAAGAGGGAGCTAGGTTATGGTGGAAGAACACCACCAGTAGAAAGAAAATACCAAAACATCCTTGTAAGGATAGAGAGAGAGAGAGAGAGAGAGAGAGAGACAAGTAAGATAGTGGGAGGGAAACCAGGACTGCAACACTGAATACACTCGAACATCTACATTTATGGTAAGTGTACACAACTGTACTATGTTCTTCATGTTTCACTGTTGCAGTCATCACATTTGGGTTGATTCCCAAAGCTGAAGGAAAAGGTGGAGGCAGTCAAGAAGACTGTGGGCTGGCTAGGATGCCCTGCAAGACTGATGTGGCAAAGCCTGCCCTGGATTTGGAAAAGACAGGCAGGTGGTAATGCTTGGTGAAAGTATGAACAGATGTCCATGTTGCAGCCTCCAGGATGTCACTGGTGGGGACCACTCTGAGGAAAGCTGCAGAGGTGGTGGTTGCTCTGATAGAATGTGTCTTGACCCCCTTGGTGGGAGGTTTCCCGTGCTGTTTGTAACAGAAATGGATGCAGCGTGCTATCCATTTGGGAATGGTTTGTTTGGATATGGCCTTGCCCTCTGCTCCTGTAGCAAAGCTGACTAACAATTGATCAGTCTTCCTAAATGATTTAGTCCTGTCTAGGTAGAGCTGTCTGTGCATATCTAGTGAGTGCAGAATCCTTTCCCCCTTGTTTTGTGGGTTAGGGAAAAAGGTGGGCAAATGAATGGATTGGCTGAGAGCCACACGGGACACCACTTTTGGCATGAAGGATGGGTTAGCCCTGAGGGAGACTTTGTCAGCATGAAAAATTATGAAGGGCACTACAGCCACTAGTGCTTGTAGCTCGGTTACTCTTCTAGCTGAAGTGAAGCAAGGCTGTCTTCCAAGAGAGGAACTTTAACTCTGCTGACGTTGCTGGTTCAAAGGAGGGCAGGGTGAGTTTTTCCAAAGCAAAGTTAAGATCCCAAGCTGGGGTAGGTGCTCTTCTGGGTGGCCTCAAGTTGTTAGCCCCTTTTAAGAACAGTTTGATGAGAGGGTGGGAGAAAAGAGGTGGCTCTGTGCTGAAATGAACAGAGATGGCAGAAGCATGAATTTTAATGGAAGAGAAGGATAGACCCCTGTGTAGTAGATCAGCAGGTAATCTAGGATGAGAGGTAAGGAGGGCTGTGCAGTTCCGGCTCCCTTAGCCTGGATCCAGGTGCAAAACCTTTTCCACTTGTCAGCATAAGATTTTCTAGTGCTAGGGTGTCCGGCCTCACGTATAACATCTAGAACTTGTTTTCTTATATTGGCAGCTTGTGCAGTGGTCAGGGAATAAGCCAGGCTGCCAGAATGAGGGTCTGCAATTGGAGATGCATGAATTATCCATTCCTCTGGGTCAGAAGTGTCGGGATCTGAGGGAGATGTCATGATGGCAGTGGTGACAGACTTCGCAGCAGAGGGTAGCAGTGCTGGCATGGCCAGTCTGGGGCAATCAGAATTGTCCTCAGTTTTTTCTCCCTTATTTTGAGCGGTACCCTTGTAATGAGCGGTAGAGGGGGTAATGCATAGACCAACAGGTTGACCTACTGGAAGGATAGAGCATACACTTTCCAGGCCTTGCTGTGAGGTTCCCTGGTGCAGAATTTGCTAAGCTGATGGTTGGAGTGAGAAGCAAAGAGGTCGACCTTCGGGGTGCCCCATTTCTGGGTTACAAGGATGAAAGTTCTTTGGTCTAGCTGCCAATCGTGTGGGTCCAGAAGATTTGTGCTTAAGCTGTCTGCCAGAGAGTTGAGAGGGCCTGGCAGGAATTGTGCTAGCAGGTGTAGCTGCATGTTTGAGGCTGTGTGCTAAAGGGTCATGGCTAGGCTGCACAGGGGGTACGAGAGTGAGTCCCTCCCTGCTTGTTGATATACCATATCACAGTGGTGGTGTCTGTTTTGATCAGTAGAGGCTCTGGGGACAGTAGGGGTCTGAATGCTGTCAGAGCTTGCTGAACAACTAACATCTATTTTTGGTTGATGTGCAGATGTATTTGGTTTGGGGTCCATTGGCCCTGAACGCACCTGCCATCCAGGTGTGCACCCCAGGCATAGTCTGATGCATCTGTGGTGAGGGTCCGGGTGGTATGGAGTTGTGAGAAGGGCAGTCTCTTGTTGTGGCTGCATGCTGCTGCCCACCAAAGGAAATCTTTCCTTAAGCAAGGTATCATTGGTATAAGCATTTCCAGGTCTTGGGAGTGCTGACACCAAAGGCTTTTTAGGTACCATTGCAGTTTCCTCATATGCAGTCTGCCATATGGAATGAGTAGAATGCAAAAAGCCATAAACCCCAGAGCTTGCAGGATTTTCCTTGTGGATAACTGGGGTCTGGTGGCTAGTTGGGAGAAGTAGGTTTGTTCTTCTAGTGTAAGGAATGCCATCTGGGATGCCGTGTTCAGGCTTGCTCTCAGGAATACAGTTTTTTGCGTGGGTACTAGTTTGGATTTCTTTTCGTTGACAGTATACCCCAGGGAGGTCAGTAGGTCCTTCACAAAGACCAGGTGCTTTAGCAGCTTTTCCTGTCTGCCTGAATCAGGCAGTCTTCTAAGTATGGGTAAATTTGAATATTTCTTTGTCTGCAAAAAGCAATGGCAGGAGCCAGGCATTTTGTGAAAACTCTGGGAGCAGTGGATAAGCTAAAGGGAAACGCAGGGAAATGAAAGTGCAGTGATCCTGCCCTGAAACGGAGACATTTCCTGCAAAATTCCCTGATTAGGATGTGTAGGTAGGCCTCTTTTAGGTCTAGGATGGCTAACCAAGCATCCTTGGAGAGCACAGGTAGAAGTTCCTGGAGGGTGAGCATTTTGAATTTTGGTATCACCAGGAAAATGTTTAGGATGGATAGATCGAGGATGGGGCACCAGGTGCCCTCTTTTCTGGGTACCAGGAAGAGTCTAGAGTAGAAACCTTGGCCTACCTGTTCTGCAGGAACATGCTCTATTGCCCTCATCGAGAGCAGGGAAAGGACCTGCTTTTTGGCCTCTGCCCACTGGTTTGAGGGAAGATCTGGGAACCCTTTTGGGGTTGGTAGAGTGTAGAAATAAAATCTGTATCCCTGAGACACTATGTTGAGGACCCAGCGGTCGTTGGCAATGGTGGCCCAGGTGCTTGCGTGGAAGGAGAGTTTTCTTCCTAGGGGCAAGAGCAGGTGGGCAGAGGGAAGGGGTGGAAGGGTGAAGTCATTGTGAGTTCTTACCATGAGGGGGTGGCTTAGGACTCCCTGGTTTTGAAGAGGAGGAAGAACTCCATTGCTTAGATCTCTGCATTCGCTGGGGCTGCTGTCTGGGGGGGGGGCCTGCTTCCCCGGGTTCTGGGCTGAGCTGACCTGGAGGGGGCAGGAAAGGAGCAGCGCTTGGAGGGGCAATGCCTACTGAACCTCGGTGCCTGGACCTGCAAGAAGTCTTTAACTGTCTGCATAGATTTTGCTTTTTTTTCCATCTTTTTTAAGACCTCCTCTGCCTTGGTGCCAAATAAGTGGTCTTTGTGCAGTGGTGCATCCAATAATTTGGATATGACATGGTCTGGCAAGGGCTGTTCCTTTAGCCCAGCATGTCTTCTAGGGACAGAACCAGTGACTGCTGCCCTGCAAGATGCTTCTAGGACGTCAAACCCACATTGTAAGTTGTGCTTAGTAACTTGACTTGCAGAATGCATTAACTCTTGTAACTATTTTCTGCAGAAGCAGGAAAGGAAGATATTTTTTGTTTGAGGAGTTCCATGGTATGTTGCTGATATTTCAGCATATGGAACTGACAATTTAGTGCTTTAATAGCAAAAGTAGCACAGGTGTATACTTTTTTACCCCATCTGTCTAATGCTCGGGAATCCCTATCTGAGGGGGTGGGAATCTTTGCAGAAGTTGCTTTAATTCCTTTAGGTCCTTGAGAGATAACCTCTGGGTCAGCAGTAGGATTTTTGAATATAAATGTGAGAGAGTCAGGGACTCTGTAGTACCTGTCTGGTTTCCTGACAGCAGGAGGGAGGGTGTCATGAGTCAAACTGGATTCCATAAAAACATCATCCACAACATCCAGGACAGAAGGAATGGCCAGAGGACTGTGCTGTGGAAGATCTAGGAATTCCGAGTCTCTTTTTTGACTGAGGGTAGTCCTGACATTCCCATTGGAAATGTTCCCTTAAGATATGTAGGGTTTCCCCAAAGGAAAAGTCCTTGGGTGGAGATGCTAAAGGGATGGATCCCTCTGCATCAGAATCCTCATAAGCTGAGAGGGGTTGCATATCTTCACAATCAGATACATCAGAGTCATCGGACTCCTATTCAGATAAAACTACTGGGGCCAAATCTCTTTTTCTTTTGGAAGGGGTAGCCTGGCTTCCCCTGATAAGCATTATAAGGTTTTCCGCCATTTTAAGCATCTGAGACTGAGGCAAGGAAGCAGGTGCCTGAGATTGGGTCATCGGTTTCTTGGATGTGGTTCATACCCTGGGTATTAGAAACTTGGTAGTTTTCGAAAGAACTGTAGATGCGAAAGAAGTCGTCGTTCTGTGTCGAGAATCTGTAGTGCGAAGTCCTTCCTCAGAAACCGGTGCCTGCTCAGCGGCTCCGGACCCATCCAAGGTAGAGACATCTACAGGATCCTTAGTCAATGAAAAGTCTTGAGGCATACCGGACTCCGAACGGGTCTCGGTAGTAGCCCGCGAATCCACAGAAGCGGGCATCAGGGGCTGCGAAAGCGCCTCACTGAGGACTGGAGAACTGATGACTAGCTTAACGGAAGCGTCATTGGCAGTTTTGGACCTGTGTGGTCTGTCTCTGTCTTTATCTTTACATTTTTTTGGAACATTTGCTGTCGGATGGCTTAATGAAGCCATATCGGAATTCGAGGACTGAGAAGAAAATATCTAGCTACAATAAGGGCCCGACGACGTTTAGTTCTGGTGTTGAACAGAGCTCGACAGCGGGGAACATTGTGGTCTGGGCCCAAGCAAGTGATGCAGTAGGAATAAAAATCTCGGTGTGTTATTTGTAGATGACAGGAGTGAATGTTAAATTTTAGAAAAACCTTCATCTACCCCTCCTGTTCTGTATGATAATATGTCAAAGTGTGGGAGGTCTTGTCAGTGTAGACAGATTTTAGATGCTACTAGCTCAAGTGTTAAAATTTTATGACAAGTTATTTCTTGTCCTGGTAATCATGATTGTAATTGTAAAGCAGTTATTTACATTGCCCAATGTGTATCCTGTGAAGCATTCTATGTTGGTAAAAATTGAATGCTCTCAAGGCAAGGATTTATGAACTCTGCTTAGATATTAAGAACAGAAATGAAACAAATGCTCTTACTAAACATTTATGTGTTGTCTGAATTCTAAGAAGTTTGTCTTCTTTGTTTTAGGTAAGATTGATTCCCTGGAAAGACAGAAGAGAATGTCAAGAGTTGATCTGCCATCTTAAACTGAACGCTTCCATGTCTCCAGGGATTAATGACTGTTTCAGTATTACCTGTTTTAAAAATGAAGTCTAAATTTCTGTAAATGTTATTAATTTTAAAAAAGGCTGTATATTGTAATATTTGTTCTATAGAGTTACAGTGATCATGTGATTAAACTAGGGGTTTTAAGTTGTCAAAGCTGCAAGTTCTGAAAATACTAAGTCCACTTCTTGACTTGAATGAAAGCACTCAACTGTTTGTTTTGAGTAAACATTTCTTTGGTGAAGACACTTGGAGGCATCTTTGTGGTTCTTAATTTAAAAGCTTTCCCTACATAGTTCACTCCTCCTTGAGCTGGTCTTCTTCAGAGAACTTAATTTTGGGTGCACAGTAATCCCTAGACGGTGCACATTTAACTGCATTACTGATTAGTCTCGAGATCACAAATTATACTTCAAGACTGCAATCTTCTAGATGTAGGTTGAACCCCAGACCAAGCAAACTTGTGCAGTCTTAACTGGATGTTCCTTAGTCTAGTTATTTTCTAGACTGCAAAGCCACATGATAGTGATGGTAATGATGATGATGATGCACAGAACAGTTTATCTCCATATTGCAAGATAACAGTGTTGATACATTTTGGTTTTTAACAATGATGTCATTAATTGTGCATCACATGGTGAAGGTAGAACAAACAGTTCAAGTAGTTTAGTCAATGTTAGACAAAAGTTGACAAAATGTGTATTTGTTAAAGCTTTCATAATTCCAAGGCTATGGGGTGGTGATAGCATGATAACTTACAAGAAGGTCATTATGTGGTCTCTCAATTTAATTTATAAGGTCTCTGACTGTTCTGATAATACATTTGATACTGTACCTGATTTTCTTTTTAGTTGGCAGAAAATGTGTCAGTCTGTAACATATTACTTACCACTAGTAGGCATGTGCATTCTGTTTTTTTTTTTGTAGTGAGTTGGAGTAGATTGTAGAGATTGGTGTCAGGCTGGTATATCGTGTCTGTCTGATTAGTCCAAGATTCCCTGTAACTGAGGAGATGGCTGTGCTTGAGTATTTGGTATCTATTCATCTAAAACTAGTGGGACTTACTTAAGTGGGATATTTACAAATTTTGCCTCGTCTCACTGTCATACAGGCTACTAAGGGGAAATCTCTATCTCACATACAGTGCCTAAGTAGACTCTCTCCCCTCAGATTTACTGTGTATCCTCAAGTCCAACTGTGGCATAAACACTTACTCAAGAGATCTTAATGCTATGGGGGGGGGGTTATCAAAGGGAATGCCACTTTTTTTCAGTCTTCTTCCTCTCCACATAAAGCAAAGCATACCTCTCAACCTCTTACAGCAAGAAATCTGGACAAAGCCACAAACAATGGGGGGACAAAGGCCCAAAAATAGGGACACTTTTTAAATATTATTCTTGCAAGCTTAGAAAACAGAACCAGAAATAGTGAACGAACCACCAACGAATACAACCCCCCCAACAAACAGGTGGATATGAAGTGAGCTACACACAAATGGAGGCAAACGTTAAAACACGGGTCAAAACATTTTATTAGAACTTAAAATTAAGCACTTTTATCTTGTTCATATCATAACTTCCTCAGAATAACACATTCATTAGAGAAGCCACTTTTTATAGTGCCTTAAATTAAATTATCGCCCACCTTCACAATTAATTATAATTATAAATGTAATTATCAGATCCCATGGTGCAAAAGGATTTAAGGAAACATGCTCTGAAATATAATCCAATAGTGCAAAACGTCAGAAAAAATGTAGAACCTTAGAAAAATGCAGAGCTTTAAAAGTGTACCCTTTAAAAATTATGTTCCGTTAAAAAATTCTTCAACATATTCCCTAAAAACATTCATATTAAAAAATAAATATACCATGTCAACAACTATTAACAAAAACATTATTATATATAATTAAATGATGAATGAATAAATGAAAGACTCAATTCTAAAATAGATTAAAAAAGCAGTATAAACAGTTGCTATACACATAAGTAATAAAAGATGTTAAAAAACCTAGAAAACATATATACAAGTATGTCACCTTAAGTAATATGCTGAACTAACATTATGTAACACAAGAAACATAAAAGCCATTAAAGGTTTGAAGCCCTATGTTTCAAGACACGTTTTACAGAAACAATTATTTACACCCGGGGAGGTAAATAATTTTAATTTAAATTGCCAAAGTGCCATTTGCACTGTAATACATTTTCCCAATCCCCTCCCCTAACATCTATATCTACTTGCTCCAAGATACCAAAAATGAACTCACAATGTATGGGTTTCGCTAATCTTTGCTTAAAATAATGCATTATTAACGTTCTTTGCTCTAATACTATATATATGCTCATGAATGCGTTTTCTCAATACTCTCTCTGTCTTACCTATTTTAAAACTTGCATATTTTTTGCACATTGCTAATATTGCCACCGTCTGTGTGTAGCTTGCTTCATATCCACCTTTTTGTAAGCTTAGAAAATTGACAGAATAACAGGTTTTGCATTAGCATGAATTTTCTGAAGGATATGAAGACTGAAATTCAAATGTCTGCCATTATTTTCTGTATTCAGTCCTCGGTGACTTGCTAGTGATTTGCCAAAAAACCACAAACTTCTGGAGAAAGAGACCAAAAATATGAGGCAAAAATCTGGACTGTTGACAGGTATGAAGTAAAGTGCTTCCCTTACTCTGTTCAAATGTTATCTAGATAAATGGATGGGAAACTGCAAATTCACTCCTAGTTTATCTCTTATGGATAGAGGTGACATGTAAATGTTGTTGTTGTGTCTTTCGGCTTATCCCGGTTAGGGGTCGACACAGCGGAACTCCGGTCCGCTAATGATTGGTAGTTGATTTTTATCTTACCAGCCCTGATGCACATCCTTCAACGAAGGCACGCCCATTCACGCATGCCTCCACACAGAAGACACTGTAGCTGAGAATCGAATGTGACAACGTCTTGCTGTGAGGCGACAATGCTACCGCAGCACCACTACCACGGGTAGAGGTGACATGTAAATGCTCTGCCCAATTCTGGGTTATTTGTACTTATGGGTAGAGGTGACATGTAAATGCTCTGCCCAATTTTGGGTTATTTGTACTTAAATTACAAGAGCTAAAACATTCTATGGGAATGCAGGGCTAAGCTTTTAAAGATTATTAAAGATCTATAGTCTAGTAATTACCTTTAAACCTGTATGAACTCATCAGTACTTACTTAAAAAATTCAAACAGGTTATACATGAAGGAAAAATCATATATGAGAGAGAGAGGGCTGGCAAGTTTTGGACATTTTAAAATGTTATTTGCAATGGTGAATAATCTTTTGGAACAACATATGCTGTATCATTATACAGTTCCATATCTTCAGTGGTGGGGGTGATAATGTAGGGGAGTTAAATAAATCTTATCCATAGTTACACCTGAACTGCAGAGACCTGTTACACTTCAACTGAATTGGAATTAAACAACAACCTTTTTCTATTTTGACAGAATTTTTTAACAACAGATGAAGGCATGCACCAATTCAGTGAATTATGATAGTCAACCTACAGGAAAAATTTGTTTTTGTTTACAGCAGTTGGCTGACTGAAAAGCAAGTACATTTTTGATGACACTTTTTGTTAGATGGAAATGAAAGGAGGAGGAGTATATACCATGTTCCAAAGAACATCTCACTGTGGACAAAAAAAATCAGATACATTTCTATATGTTATCATAAATACTGATGATTCTTACTAGAGAAATAAAAATTATGCATTTTTAGGAAACCTATTTTTGTCAAAATGCACCTGCATGTGGACAGTGAACACACCAGATATAAGAGGAATATATTTTTTAGTCTACAGTATAACAATTTTGATGGGATGAAAAGCAATTCATCAGAAAATAACATTATTTAACAACTGTTTCAAAATAGATGTTATGATGCATGTTTTGCAAAAAATATTATTGATGAAATGACACACAAAGAAAACGGAGTTTTGCACCTACAATATATTTTAGTTGATGTTTCTGGTGACAAGGAAGGTAACAGCTGATTTTCTTTAGCATGGCCAAAATGGTATGATGTTGAAGCCAGATCAATTAAAACTGTAGCATCAGACAAACAATTATACAGGGGAATTCTGAGTTGGTAAAGGTCTTAGGTGGCAGCCCATTTTTTGCAGATAAGAAAAACAATAACTTGAAAGGTGTGTTAAAAGCAAGCAATGTTAAAGTCTACAATCATTTAAATAGGGAAGATGACATTTATGCAAGTGTTTTTGTAAAGCACACAGATTTATTAATACCACCAATGTTATATAAATACAAGGCATGGACAGAAGTATTTGTTTTTGGTTAGTGTTTGGTTCAACTGTAATTCCTAAAAAAGTGGTGTATTTGGTTTTATGTATTTCTTCTGATGCATTCCATGTTAACAAAAAGTACAGTTGTGTACACTTACCATAAATGCAGATGTTCGTGTGTATTCACTGTTGCAGTCATCACATTTGGGTTATCTGTCTGCAGGTAGCCCACAGACAGCATGAATACCAGAGTCTTTGGATTTCTGTGTCGGATGCTGTCGCTTCTTCCATGACATCAGGTCGCCAGGGGTATAAAACATGCAGTCGACACCATTACATCAGTTTTTCTTGCCCAAGATGTCAGGTGCCCCCACAACAGGAAGCAATTATATGGTATGGTACACCCTCATCAAAAAGCAAATACACAAGAAAAAATAAATAAATATACCAACAAGAAGGAAAGGTAGAGCCAAGAGAAGTCAGGGGGCTGGAGGGAGGGTAACCAGGACTGCAAAAGTGAACACACTCGAACATCTACATTTATGGGAAGTGTACACAACTGTATTATGTTCTTCGTGTTTCACTGTTGCAGTCATCACATTTGGGTTGATTCCCAAAGCTAAGGAAGGGAGGAGGAAGTTAAAGAGCATTAGGACCAGCTATTAAGCCCTGCAAGACTGCAGTGGCAAATCCAGCTCTGGATTTAGAAAAGATAGGCATGTGGTAATGCTTGGTGAAGGTATGTACAGAGCTCCAAGTAGCAGCTTCTAGGATGTCCCCTGGTAGGGACTCCTCTGAGAAATGGCGCAAAGGTGGACGCAGCCCTGGTGGAATGTGATCTTACCCCTGTAGGGGAGGTTTTCCATGGTGCTTGTAGCAGAAATGAATGCAATGGGCTATCCATTTGGAAATGGTTTGCTTTGAAATGGCCTTCCCCTCTGCCCTTGCAGCAAAGCCAACTAGTAGCTGTTCAGATTTTCTGAGAGGCTTAGTCCTGACCAATAGAATCTAAGTTGTCTGTGCACGTCCAGAGAACGCAGAATTTGTTCCCCTTTGTTTTGTGGATTAAGGAAAAAAGTAGGCAAATGAATGGATTGATTCAGGGCCACACCAGACACCACCTAGGGCATAAAGGAAGGATTAGTCCGGAGGGAAACCCTGTCCGCATGGAAGATAATGAAGGGTTCCACTGCCATGAGGGCCTGTAATTCAGATGCTCTTCTTGCTGAAGTGATGGCTAGAAGGAAGGCCGTTTTCCAAGAAAGGAATTTCAACTCTGCTGTTGCAGCTGGCTCAAGGGGGGGGGGGGGGGGAGTGAGCTTTTCCAATACAAAGCTAAGGTCCCAGGCTGGAGTGGGAGCTCTCATGGGGGGACTTAAATTTTTGGCCCCTCTAAGGAATTGCTTTAGCAAGGGGTGAGAGAAGAGGGGTGGCTTACTATTACAATGTGCTGAAATGGCAGAGGCATGAATTTTAATTGACGCGAAGGATAGGCCCTTGTGGAGCATTTCTGTTAAGTACTCTAGAATATGAGGTAAGGTGGGCACCGTTTTGCCCATCCCCTGAACCTGGCTCCAGGAACAGTATCTTTTCCACTTTTCAGCATAGGATTTTCTAGTACTAGGCCTCCTAGCTTCCAGAATGACATCCAGCACCTGCGTACTGAGGGATGCTATAGGAGGAGCTCAAGGAATTAGCCAAGCTGGAAGGTTCAGGGTTTGAAGCTGAGGGTGCAGAATCTGGCCTGCCTGCTGGGACAGCAGGGATGGGGTCTGAGGCTGGTGCCATGGTTGTAGCAGTGTCATACTGCACAAGAGGGGGTACCAGTGCTGGCGTGGCCAGTCTGGTGCAATCAGTATTGCCCTTGGCTTGTCCTGTTTGATCTTTAGTAGAACCTTCGAGAGGAGAGGAAGAGGGGGAAAGGCATAAACCAAGAGGCTTTCCCAGGTAAAGGATAGGGCATCCACTTTCCAAGCTTGACTGTGGGGAGTTCTTGTGCAGAATTTGTTCAATTGGTAGTTCTGAGGGGAGGCAAACAGGTCTACCTCTGGAGTCCCCCATTTGTTCTTCAAGAGGTTGAATATTTTGGGTTCTAGTTTCCATTTGTGTGGGTCCATGAGATTTCTGCTTAAGTCGTCTGTGGGTGAATTTAGTTTGCCTGGCAGGAATTGTGCTTGTAGGTGTACTTGGTAGCTCAAGGCTGTGTTCCACAGAGCCATGGCTAGTCTGCAGAGAGGGTACGAGTGGGTTTCCTCCCTGCTTGTCTATATACCACATAACTGTGGTGTTGTTTGTCTTTACCAGTAGTTGTCCTGGAAGAATACAGTCTTTGAAGGCTGTCAGAGCATTCTGCACAGTCAGCATTTCTTTTTGACTGATATGCAGGTGCATCTGTCTTAGGTTCCATTTGCCCTGAATGCACAGCCCTGCCATGTGAGCCCCCCATGCATAGTCTGATGCGTCTGTTGTTAGGGTTTGGGCAGCAGGGGGTAGAGTGAAAGGGAGTCCCTTGTTGTGGTAGCAGACCTCAGCCCACCAAAGGAACTCTGTCTTCATACAAGGAATGATAGAAATCATTGTTTCCAGGTCCTGAGAATGTTGACACCATAGGCTTTTTAGATACCATTGGAGTTTCCTCATATGCAGTCTTGCATATGCAATTAGTAGAATGCAAGAGGCCATGAACCCCAGAGCTTGCAGTATTTTCCTTGCAGATAGCTGGGGTTTTGTGGCCAATAGCTTGAAGTAGGTTGTCAATCAACTTGTTTCTCCGGAGTGAAGAATGCCATCTGGGAAGTTGTGTTCAAGCTTGCTCCCAGGAATACAATCTGTTGGCAGGGTACTAGGAGAGATTTCTTTTCATTGATGGTGTACCCCAGTGAGGTTAGAAGTTTCTTTACGAATGCCAGGTGTTGTAATAGCAAGTCCTGGCTTTCTGCCTGAATCAGACAATCGTTCAAGTATGGGTAAATTTGAATATTTCTCTGCCTGCAAAATGCAATGGCTGGAGCTAGACACTGTGTGAACACCCTGGGCACAGTAGATAAGCTAAAGGGAAGTGCAGAGAACTGAAAGTGCATGGAGCCCACCCTGAAACGTAGGTATTGTCTGCAGGATCCTCTTATTGGGATGTGCAGGTAAGCTTCCTTTAAGTCTAGGGTTGCCAGCCAGGCATCCTTGGCTAGCACAGGAAGAAGCTGTTGAAGAGTTAGCATTTTGAATTTTGGAACCACCAGAAAGGTGTTGAGAATAGAGAGGTCCAGGATAGGACGCCAGGAGTTGTCTTTTCTAGGTACCAGAAAAAGTCTTGAATAAAAACCTTGGCCCCGTTGTTCTGTTGGGACAGGTTGAATAGCCCTGATACTAAGAAGAGAGAGAACCTGCTGTTGGGCCTCCACCCATTGATTTGGGGGTAGGTCTGGCCAACCATTTAGGGCTGGTAGTGTGTGGAAGTAGAATCTGTAGCCTTGGGAAACTATGCTTAAAACCCATTTGTCCTGGGTAATGAGTTCCCAGTTTTTTATATGCAGGGTGAGCTTTCCTCCTAAGGAAGCAGGTAGTTGAGCAGGGCTTGGAAGGGTTAAGCTTAAGTCATTGTGCCATTTTTCCGTAGGGGCTGGCTTACTACTCCCTGCTTTGGAAGTGGGAGCCCCCCACTGCTTAGATCTGTGCATAGCCTGAGACTGTAGCCTAGGTGGTTTGCTGTTCCTAGGTTTGGACTGAGAAGGCCTGGAAAGGACCAATTCTTTGAAGGCCAATGCCTACTGAATAAGGCTGTACTTGTAGGAAATATTTAACAGTTTACATAGATTTAGCTTTTTCCTCCATCCTTTGGAGGACTTCTTCTGCTCTGTTGTCAAAAAGGCGGTCTTGGTTTAAGGGAGCATCCAGTAATTTAGCTTTAACATGATCTGGCAAGTTTTGTTCCTTAAGCCAAGCATGCCTTTTAAGTACAGACCCAGTAACAGCAGCCCTGCAAGATGCTTCTAAAGCATCAAAACCACATTGCAAAGCATGTTTACCAACTTGTTCTGCAGAATGCATTACATCTTGCAATTCTTTGTGTTTAGCACAGTCAGGAATCAACATCATTTTCTGTTTAAGTAGTCCCATAATATGCTGCTGATACTTTAACATATGAAACTGGCAATTTAAATCCCTAATGGCCAAAGTAGCAGAAGTGTATACCTTCTTAACCTATCTGTCTAAGGCTCTAGAATCTCTATCAGAAGGGGTAAGATTTTTGGCAGCAGTAGCCTTAATGCCTTTTGGTCTTTGGGAAATGGTCTATGGATCCGCAGAAGAATTCTTGAAGAGGAACTTGTGAGAGTCAGGTACTCTGTAGTACCGGTCAGGTTTTCTGGGAGCTGGAAGTAAAGTGTCTGGGGTAAGGCTAGATTCCAAGAAAGCATCATCTACAATGTCCAGAACAGGAGGAATAGCTAAAGGCATGTGTTGAGGCAGGAGTAAGAATTCCCTAAGTCTCTTTTTGGACTCAGAGTAATCATGGCTTTCCCAGTGGAAATGCTCCCCAAGAGTATGCAAGGTTTCACCAAAAGAAAAATCTTCTGGAGGGGAACCGGAGGGAATGGAATCCTCTGCATCAGAATCCTCATAAGCAGATAAGGGCAAATCCTGGTAATCAGAAGGAGCAGAAATATCAGATTCCTGATCAGAAGAATCAGAAAGAAAATCAGTTCTAGGTCTCTTACAGGGGGAAGGCTGGCTTCCCCTAATTAAAGTAATAAGGTCTTCAGCCATTCTAAGCATTTGTTATTGAGGCATATGGGCCTGAGCCTGAGGTTTGGTCGTCGGTTTTCTAGTCGTAGTGTGAGTTTTTGGCCTGAGGAATTTGGAACTTCTGGAAGGAAATGATGGCGTTAGTTTAATATGAATGTCTGTAGGCCTGAATACACCCTCAGAAGCTGGTGCCTGCACAACGGCTCCGGACCCATCCAAGGTAGAGACATCCGCAGGTTCCATAGCCGAAGAAGCATCTCGCAGCATACCGGACTCCGAATGGGTCTCAGTAGAGGCCTGCAAATCTGAAGTAGCAGGTATCAGGAGTTGTGAAAGCACCTCACTGAGTACTGGCGGACTGGCGACTAGCTTAACGGAAGTGTCGTCTGCAGTTTTGGACCTATGCGGCCTGTCGCTGTCTTTATCCTTACGTTTTGTTTGGAAGATCGGTAGTTGGATGTCTTAATGAGGCCATTTCGGAGTACGGAGATCGAGTACAAAAGTAATTGGCTGCAAAAATAGCCCAACAACGAATAGTTTGGGCGGTGAACAAGGCACAAATCTGACAGCGAAGGACGTCGTGGTCTGGGCCTAAATAGGGGATGCAGTAGGAATGAAAATCTCTATGAGGTACTTGCTTTCCACAGGCAAGACAATTGTTAACTTTTACTGACATCGGTTAGAACAAGAAAAAGGATCTCCAACGGGGTACTTATCTTTTTTGAAGACTTTGGGTCTGAAACTCGAAAATTTCAGGAGACGGCCGACTGGCACTTGCAAAATGCTTCTGCTTCGGGTACTGCACGGCAAGAAAGACTGATGTAATGGCGTCGGCTGCATGTTTTATACCCCTGACGACCTGACATCAGAAGAAGCGACAGCATCCGATGCAGAAATCCGAAGACTCTGATATTCAGGCCGGCTGAGGGCTACCTGCAGGCAGATAACCCAAATGTGATGACTGCAACAGTGAAACACAAAGGACATCTAAGAGGAAACTTGTGCAAGTATATGGACATCTGACAACAATTAAAAATAAATAATTTCAAAGAATTAATATTTGACGAACTATCCGAATTGTAAAAGTTCACTTTTTAGTGCTTGACTCTATACAGGAAGCGAGTAATGGCAGAGGTATCAATTCATTGCTTAAGGGAAAAAAAAAAGAACTGTTTAGGTCAATTTGATTGAATGCAAATTTACTACTTGGATTAAACAAAGCATTATTTTTTCATAGTTCACAAGTAATTACTAGGCTACTAATCTGCAAGGAACTTTAGAAGCCTAGCCACACATTTCATGAAGTTTTAGCCCTTACATTTTAACAGCAGAACATTTACATGTTGCCCCTATCCATGATGGCCATGGTTTCTAAACTAGGGGTTATGAAAATTATTTACTTTTAGTTTGTTCTGAGAAAGTCTTAATTCAAAACAAAAGTGCTTAACAAACATCTCATAGTCTGTTTATGTTTCTAAGCCACTTCAGTTCTTCATGATTGGCAGGAGACCTGTATTTTGAGGTCAGCTGAGTGGCCTACTCAGGCTGTTAGAGGTATCTTTAGTCAGGATTTGGTTCTTATGTACCTAATAAATTCTTCTGTACCTGTTGACCTCACCATGTGATTTTCTGACTCATGCATTTGTCCTGAACAAAAAAGCCTTCTGATTGAAGGAGTCTATTAAATCCCACAAAGGCTATTTTTTTTTGTAAGGTGCCATACTCGACTTGGTAAGGTTGAGGGACAGAGACCCCAGGTTCTGAATGCAATCCAGGTTGCAAGCTAATGGCATCCTTATCTTCTCCTGGAATTGAGATTGCATTACATAATTCTTTGGAAAAGGGTAGATGTGAAAGTGCTTAGTTCTGCAGTATGCAAAAACTGTAGCCAGGCACTTGGTACAATCCCTGGCAGCAACAGCTAATAAAAAGAGCAAAGAGATAAAATGGTAGTAGGGCACCCCCATTTTGAATCTGTAATAGCACCTGTGGTACCAGTACATGGGAATGTGCAAATACATATAGTTCAAATCCAAGGTAAATATAAGGGCTTAGTGAAACAAGGAGGGTAGAAGGGCATAAAGTATAAACATTTTAAAATGTTGGCACTTTTAAGAATTTGTTTAATTTTGAAAGATCTAGGATGGTCCTCTAAAGGCCAGCCTCTTTTCCTCTTGGCAACCTCTCTCTAACTTCTTGCAGGCAAAAAAGGGCATTACCAGATGACTTTGTTACCTTGGCCCTGAAAGAATCCACCAACCCAGTCTGCAGCCTGTGAACTTAGAAGATCACCCACAGATCCGGTCTGCACCATATAATATATGTTTGTAATTTTTCAGAAAAGGGGCCAGCTGATCTCGTATTCTTTTGTGGTTTTGTAAAGAACAATGAGATTTGTGGGTGGGGTGGAGCATTTGGCAAGGAAGAGGGGGACAGGAAGGGAGTGTGGAAGAGTCATTGCTGTTCCTTATTTGAGGTTTGTCCCTATGTTCCCCTCCCACCCCGGTTCCCTTTCTGATACCCTTACCACTTCATTTTCTGAAAAACTTTACTTTTCACCTCTTTCTCTCTACACTGAGACTGATAACACAGCCACTGTTAGAAAAGATGGTCTCTGTTACATCTAAGTAAAGGTGGGTAGAACAGTTATCTGGCTTATTCCATTGTCTTACTCTTCTCCTTTTTTTAATCTTTTTTAAAAGGGGTCTAAAGAGAAGTTCCTTATTCAAGGGTGCACTGTGGAGCTGTGCCTTCATATCTTCTTGAACAGGTGGTATCCTCAACCAGGCAAGTCTTCAAATGGCTATCCATTCTTGTAGCAATAGCCCAGTATGCTGCATCTACACCATCATAAACACACAGTACGGCTACCCCCCTGTAAAGCAGACTGTGCAAGGCTGCCTAATTTAATCGTCAGAGTACTGCCAGCAACAATGCCTAATCCCCTCACTTTTTTGCTTCAGTTCACCTTAAAACCTGATAATGTGAGTCTAATGTGGGTCTGGCAATTTAGGACACTGAAGGCAAAGGTTGCTGTCGTGAAGAACCTCTTTACAAAGTGGACCAATATTCTGTTCTCACAGGCAACACATAGTATTTGGTTATGTAACCAATTTGGACCCTTCCACACCTTTATTTGGCACTGGGATCTTACAAAGGTATTTAAAAGCATGGTGTACCACATAAAACAAGTCAAGCCTCTTGGAATCAGGGACTTGTCAGCCTGGTTCTAGAAATGCTGCAAGAAAGACATCTTGCAAAGCCTCAAACACTGGGGGGAATGACTAAAGGCTTTGCGGTGTACAAGACAAGAAGGTCTATGTATCTTTTCTGTGCATTTGACAACTCCCTGGCTTCCCATTTAAATTGCTTTCATTAAAGAAAGGAAGGTCTTCAAATGAGTTATTTCAGGAGGACATTCAACTCCAAAAGTAGAAAGCTGGTTTGATTTGGATTGCAGGCTCTGTATAAACTGGAAAGAAAATCCTGATTTACTTTAATCCAGTCCTACAGGATGATTTGGTCTAGAAGGAGAGTAAGGGACTTCATTTGCATATAAGGAGACAGTGGCAAGGATTTCAAAACAGTGTCAGTCCACAGCTTGAACGTGTGTCCTTCATATGGTGGATGAAGCTGCTTGAGAAATTAGGATGTCATCCAGGAGTCCTGAGTCTATACTTTGTGGTTTTTGGTACCCTTTCTAACACAATGGGGATGTTTTCCTATCTTGACACAATAAAGAAACATGCACTTGAGTTTATCACCTAGAAAATGGTATTCAATCCAACCACAGAATCAGCACCTTCAGACCAGGAGTGCATGTAATTAGCTAAATGCATGATGGCCTGTTGAGGGGCATAGAAATATACATAGGCAATACCTGGCATCACAGAAAGGAAATGCAAATGCACCTTTGCACTTCCGCTGTCTCTGTCGTCTGCATGTTGGCTGGAACAGAAACAACATCGGAAGTCCCCTACCTGCCCTTTTCATGGTTGTCACATTTCTCAACAAGCTTTTTATGTTATTTCAGAAAGACAGCTGATGACTATGACTGTTGTGCACCACTCAACACAGCAGCCTGAGTATGGGGGCGCTCCTAACTTTTGCTTGTCTAATTAGGCCTAAAGATCTCTCTCTTCCTTGGAGTTTTCTTACTCAACACCTTGCACTAACAATTCAACAAGACAAGTTGCAGGAGGGCCTCAAAAAATCCACTGAGAACTGAAATCTGTTTGCCTAAATGATGATCAGAAAGACCCTATGCTGCAACAAGGGGGAGGTGCAAAGTTTATGCATGATGGACCAGATGTTGGGCCTCTTCTTGCAGTACACATCTCTATAGTAATGATTACTGTAACAGTGATCCATACAAAGTACATGAATTAACATTACATCTATATGCAGAAAACAGACATGGCATAAAAATCAAAAGAAATATAAATACTACTAGTCATGTAAGTTATATAGAGACATACAGCATAAATGAAGAAGCTACCTTCTGTATACATGAACAGCCTATGTTCAACAGTGGTACAGTACAACTGCTATGAAACAGACAAGCATTTGAGCTAAGTACAAAAAATATATATGAACCAGAGTTAAACACACACATCTGTATACACAAGGCAATCTACAAGTTAGAAATGGTGCAGAGCAATTAAATGGTAACAGATAAAATGGAATACAGAAGTGCGGCAGATGCAAGCTGACATTTACATAACCTTACCACTTCAGACTAATGTGACTGCCCCTGATGGTAGGGCAGAAAGAATAAGCTGGGCACTATTAGTCCAAAGCAGCTATGTTCATCGAAGCCAAATCCAATTTGTAATGAGCAATAAAGGTATGAGCACTGGGCCAAGTGGCAGCTGCACAAATGTCATCTATGGAAGCTTTTGACAAAAAGGCTGGGGATATAGCTACAGATCTCTTAGAATGAGCTCTAGGAGGCTTAGGCAAGGACAACCCTCTTTTACTATAGACAAAGAAGATACAATCGGTTAACCATTTGGACAGTGTAACTTTAGAAACCGACTTGCTCAATCTGTTAGGTGAGAAGGATACAAACAACTGGTCAGTCTTCAGGAAATCTTTGGTTCGATGGAGATAAAACCGAAGTTGACCGAAGTTGTCTCTGTACATTCAAAAGATGGAATACGTACGCTTCCTTGTTTGACAAAATTTGGAAGGAAAACTTGGAGGTTAATGACCCGGTTGATATTAGACTCAGAACATAATTTAGAAGAAAAGGACAGGTTGGTCCATAGGGAAACCCTGTCTTTGTGGAAAACACAGTAAGGAGGTTTGAAAGATAGTCTAGAGTTTGGATACTTGTCTAGCTGATGTAATAGCAACTAGAAAAATAGTTTTCCAAGGCAAAATTTAAAGGTCTGACCTGGCTGAAGGTTCAAACGGGCCTTGGGTCAGGTTTTGAAGCAAAACAGTTAAATCCTAAAGAGGAGTAGGATCCTTTAGTGGAGGTTTAAGTAAAACATTTCCTTTGAGAAAGGCTTTAAATAATTTAGAAGAAGCTAAGGAAGAATTATTTTCACCATGATGAAAGTTTGAAATGACAGCCAACTGGACCTTAACAACAGAAAAACTAGCCCCTTTCATTGAATATTGAAGCTAAAAAGCCAAGTACAGCTGGTATAGGGGCAGAAAAAGGGGTCTGGATCCCTCTTACAGGGCAGAAAACGGGTCCAGATGCCCTTAAGGACTCAGATCACAAATCTTTTCATTTTCTTTTGTAAATCTTTCTAGTAGAAGCCTCATGAGTAGATAAAATATGACAGACCGGGGAGGACAGCCTGGGCAGTCTAGCAATCAGTGGACCTGGAGAAACTATGTGTTCAGTTTGAGGCTTGTTATATCTGGATGAGGCATATCTGTCGGGTGAGACAGGAGGTGTGGATTGGGCTCCAGTATCCAGGGCAGATGTAGAAGACGAGGTTAGAGGTAGGGAAACCAAATTTGACGAGGTGAAAAGGTACAATGAGGACAACTGTGCTATTCAACCAGTATGCTTTCTACAGAAATTTGGAGATGAGAAGTAACGGGGGGTGGGGTAAAGCACAGAGAAGACCGAAGGGCAATCGTGGACTACAGCATCTCCCAGTAACTCCCCTGGAGTGATCAGGGCAAAGAACCTGCTGCACTTGTTGGCGAGGGGAGAAATAAAAAGGTTGGCTGGCTCCACTGATGGAAAATTGTCTTTTCTACTCTGACATTGAGACACCACTCGTGAGGCATCACAATGGACCTTCTTAGTTTGTCTGCAATCATGTTGGCTTTCCCCAGGATGTGCACGCTATGAGAAAATAACTGGAAGAGATCGCCCACTGCCACACTGTTAGTGCTTCTCGCCATAATGGGTAAGATCTGGTTCCCCTCCGTTTGCTGATGTACTAAAGGACAAACATATTGTCCGTCTGAAAATAACTGCTCCAGTAGGGAGAACATCTTGAAATACCTGCAACGTTAAGTGAACTGCTCTCATTTCCAGAAATGTGCATCTTGGCCTCTTCTGGGGACCACATACCTTGGACTATATTTCCTAAGCGGTGCACTCCCCTATACCTAGGAGGTGTCCGTGGTCACCATGGTAGGGGAAGAACAAAAAAGAGAACCTTCAGAAAATATGTTCTAATGACGCCACCAAAGAAGACTCTGTTTGCAAGATTGAATGATCTTGACAGGGGTGGATGAAGGATGCTGAAGAATGGACCATTGTACTGATACAGTCCACTGCAGAATCCATGAGTGAAACCTTGCTAAAGGAACTAGGGTGATGGCTGCTGCCGTGGGCCCCAAGATTTGCAAGATTAGATGTGCTGGCAGAGATGTGTGTGAGATCACTTTCCTGACCTGGAATCTCAGTGTCTGAATTTGTGCATGTGGAAGAGAGGCTGTGTGTGTGACCGTGTTTAGATGAGCACCAATTAACTCCAGACTCTATGTGGGTGTGAGTTGAGACTTGTTGCAATTGACTGTGATGCCTAAATGAAGACACAACTGCAGCAAGTAGTCTCTTGCCTGTAGAAGAGGAGGCCTGGATGGGGCAATACTAAGGAGGCAGTTGTCTAGGTATGAAAACACTCTGAATCCCAGCGGCCTCAGGTGTGCTGATACCACCGCCATGCATTTGGAGAACACCCTGGGGGCTGCAGTGAGGCCAAAATGGCAGTGCTGTGAACTGGTAATGAATGGCTTCTAGGCAGAAGTGCAGATATCCCCTGGAGCGCTTGTTCACTGTGATGTGACATCCTGAAGATTTATCGAGCACATCTAATCATCCTTTCCCAGTAGAGGGAAAATGAATGGACCGAACCACGACCATCCGACACTATGTACATTTTACATACTGGTTTGAGCTGCTGAGATCCAGGATGGGGTCTCAAGTTCCCTGTCCTCCTTGCCACTAAGAAGAATGTTGAGTAAGTCTTGGATCCTGTCTGGTCTGGGGGGGAGGGGGGCTCCTGGATGACTCTTTCTGAGCAGGTTTTCTATCTCTATTGCTGCTATCTTCCTCTGACTGGAAGAAACATCAGGGATTCTTTTCATTCCTGCAGGGGAAATTTGGGAAAATGGTATGATATATCCTCTGGACATAATTCTCTGAATCCAGGAATCTTCTGTGATGGATACGCAGGCTTTTTCAGGCCACCTTTCAGGAGTGATGGTAGGGTTTGCTTGAGAAGGAAATGTGGAAACCCTAGTTCTGTGGGTCACCTCTGCATGGGGATGGCGTCTTCCATTAAGAATCCCCTCCACTGCCTCTGGGAGAACTATCTCCTTGAGAGTCTTGGAAAGAATCCTAGGATTTGCAGAAACACGCCTTTCTACCTCCTTGTTTATTCCAGGAAAAAGGTCTCTAAGGTTTAGAAAAATGTATTCCTACAGCAGACAAGGTCTTCCCTTCTTGTTCACTTCGGGAGAGCGTTTCTTTTACGTTTGGACCAAATAAGGAAGATCCATCAGATGGAGCACTGATGAATGAAGACACGAAGGGCTCCACAAATTTGTATAGGTGCATGCAGGCATGTCTCCTAATGGCTATGCATAAACCTGCTGCCAGTGAGGTACCTTATGCAGCATGAAAAATCAGCCTCATGGACATGTTAGTTATAGACTTAAGGGTTGCCAGTTGCGAACAGACTATTTTGGTCCTCTGCAGACATAGACCAGAAAGAGATTTTGGAGAGCTCTTTAGTTAAATCTCTTTGCAATCTTGTGAAATGTGCAAAGTAATTCAACAGCCACATAGCAAAGGTTGATGAAGCATAAATATGCCTACCAAATGTGTAAGGCCCCAGACTTCCTGTTAGGTTGATGGAGAGAAGAGCTTTGCTCTGCAAGCCCTTTCTTAATGACCACTGCCACAACCGTGACATCAACTGAGACAACCTTGTTACAATGTGATCTGTGTTTCAGTGTCCTCAGTGAAAGATTCCTGAGGGGAATCCAAGTGTCTCGTTTTACATATTGTCTTCCGAGTGACCTTATCAGAGAGATGGTCTAGTGAGGTATCAGAAGTCATAAGGAAGTTCTGAGGGACTGACTAGAGACTTGAATGGGATGGGTGTCCCAGTGGAATAGATCGAGGCTCAAAGCAAAGACCTGAAGGTGGCAGAGTGATTTGAGGGGGTAAGGATGCCTTCTCTCTAGGTAAAGCCCCCTCCACAATCTCAAAGGCAAAGTGCCTAAGGGAGAGTGAAGCCGGACGTAGTGGAGCTGACATTTCCGGCACCGCTGACCCCTAAATCCCTATAAACCTGAGGATGGAGTCAGACCTGAGCTCTCCAGTGCCGAAATACCGAGGAGCAGGGATGACTCCAACAACTTCAAAGTTGACCCCCAGATCTGGTGCCGACGCTTCAGCTCTAAGAGTCCTCCGGCTCCAAAAGGATCGGAGCCAGATGGCTCAGGGAAGCGACCGGATTCGAAGAATGAGCTGTCTTTGGATCCAATGAAGACACCCCTAGGGATCTCGGATCTGAAGCCTCCAAAATGACAGACCAGATCGGAGAAGGAGAAACTGAAGGAGCTAGTGGATGGTGACCTTGAGTAACTGCAAGGAGACTCCTGCAAAAACGGGGAAGGGAGTCAAGAAGGTATTGGATCCGGCAAATGAAGATGTGACTGGATCTGAGGTAATTTAGTTTTTGGAGCAATGGGATCCTTAGTTGTCAGATTCGACTCTGACATTTTTGGAGGTGACTCCGAGGAAGCAGCCAGAGACACTGTAGGATCCAGAGATCTCTTTCTAGACTCTTTGATTTTAGGGCCAGAGTCAGGCTTCCCTCTGTCTGATTTTTAGAGGGAGTTGAGCCCCGAATGGAATAGAGGAAGAAGACCCTTTAAAACAGGTTTGTTGCGCCTGTCTGTATGTGCCCTGTAATTGAAGCTGGCACAAACTGGACAATCTGCATCTAAATGGGCAGTGCCAAACAACAGACACATTCCCTGTTGGGCATCTGAATTAGGTATTTATTGCCCACAGGAGATGCATTTCTTGAAGTCAGTTTGTTCATCAGCCATCCAGCATGCTAGTCCCAAAACGGGGAAGGCTCCAAAAAAAAATCAACTACAAATATGAAAAATTATAACACTGTTTTTTAAGGACAAGAAAGGCAAGAAAAAGGCAAGATAAAAACTACCAACAATGGTAGTCAAGGCTACCCTAAAACAGGTAGGAAGAATAGAAAGAGAAGATGACTTGACTAAAAAAGAAATTTACTGGAAAACAGGGAGGAAGTTGACAGCAATTCAGAGGACCAGTGGCGGATCCTGGAATTTGCAAAGGGGGTTTGCAGTCTGGTTAGCTGACTACTGGGGTGGGTGTAAAAAAGTGGGACACTAGGTTTGGTGGTTGGTGAAAGTTTACCTTAAGCAGCTCTGACATAATGTGTAGAAAGACAGCAATGTACATTCAGTTGCACATGATGTTTTGGAGGTCTCAGAGGTTTACGCAACTTAATCTTTAGAACTTTAAGATATAATGGACTGTAGGTATTGTGATGGCCTTGAGAGGTGTGATGTACTGCTGACGATTTTGGTGTCTGAATTTACTGCGTGTGACATGTGCATCTCCAAGAACATTATATTTATACATCTCTCTAACACTAAGTAATACTGTTTGATAGTCAGACAGCATGATACAATTCTTACACTGCAGTGCTGGTCCATGATACCAACAGAAATAACTCTGGGGGTAGAGTTAACTGTAAATGACTGGAGTTCAGTTTTTAGATGTTTAGGTGGACTTGCTACTGGGTATTTAAATTCAATACAAAACTACTAACATGGAAACTTTCTTTTAACGAAGGCTGAGGAAAACAACTCTCCCACTGACACTTCTCACTACCTTCTACAGAGGTACGATAGAAAGCATCCTGATGAACAACATCATAGTATGGTATGGAAGCTGCTCTAACTCTGAGTGAAAATCCCTCCAGAGAGTGGTGAAGGCAGCCGAGAGGATCATTAAGACCGCCTTACCACCCATCCACAACTTGTACTTATCCAGATGTCTCAGCAGGGCCAGAGGAATAATTAAAGACTGCACTCACCCTACTTACAAACTGTTCCTGCATCTATCATCCGGAAAGCACTTCCAAAGCATATGTTGCCGAACTACGAGATTCAGGAACAGCTGCTTCCCTAATGTCATCAAGCTGCTGAACTCTCGTAACCACTACACTCCATGGTGTCTAACTGATCAGTAGAAACTGTCTCAAATTGTGCATGAACCTGGTTACCAGTCTCACCTAATACTGCAATATTCACCATGACTGTAACTTGTAGGCCATCTAGGGCAGTAGCACTGCAGTAAAATATATCTTCTTTCAGTGCAATACATGCAAATTCGTAAATTAACCATAGTGCAACACTCTAAGGTCCATAGTGCAGTACTCTAATGTTCACAGTGCAATAATCAAATGTCTCTTTCTGTGCAAGGATCAATGCAATGTCTTAACCAAGTACCTGTGCAATACTGAAGTCTCATGCAAGTAAGTGTTCAGTTTGAAAAGTGTTTCTAATTATGAGCAATATTAGTCTGTCTACCTGCACATCTGTGATGCAATAGCTAGGTGTTATGTGTGCAAATGTTGTCTGCACATCGAGTCCAGAGACATATAATTTCATTCAGTTTTTGCACTTGTGTGATTTCTGAATGACAAAGTTTACTGACTTTCTTCTGTCACCAGCAAGAAACAGTAAACTCATTATATTAAAAAAGCAATAACTTAATACTAAATCAGAACTATCGGTACCATAAAAAATATTAATCAGTTTTATCAAACATGTTTTAGCCTGTTCAGTAGTTAAAGTGGTTAGACTGCAAAATACTTGCGTGCTTTTTGTCAACAGCTAATAAATCACAATAGAGAGGGAATTATGTTGTCATTATCGTAACATAAGGGGCAGGCAACAACAGATGCACTGGGTTTAAGAACACAACTACAACAAGCTGGGTGAGAGGGAAAAACAATTCTACCCTTAGCTTTGATCTGACTAACCTGGAACTGCCTTAATGTAAAGACTAGTCCTGAACTAGCCTGACATACACTCAGTACATAAGAATGAAACTAGGAGATTTAATAACAACAGTTAGACCACTTAAACATCAAAATGCAGTGCAACTATATACCAGGATAATTAATATAAGCATTAAAAACCTTAGCAGACAGATAAAATTAATTAAAATTTAGATCAAGAAATGAAAGCACTTAACTTTTTTTTCTTTACTTAAGTTTGTCTCAATCAGTCTGTCTACATACCTATTGTTCTCATTAAATAAAATTAAGACAGACCACATGGGGTGAGAGAGAGAGAGAGAGAAAAAAAGTGATGTGCTTACCAATCAAAAAAGACAATTCCGTATGCTTGTATAATTACACCATTGTCATTCAGGACTCATACTTGCATAATGCCTAATGTTTATACAAAAAACAAATGATGGAGAAACAGGCAAAGTTCAAAAATAATGTCACCTACTTTTCATGCCATCATTTAAACATGGCCTGACATTAAGACAACAATACATGTAACCCTAAGAGACTGCAGAGTTGAAAACAACTGCAAATACAAAACCTTAGCCAGATCTATAATACTGTGGTTAAACACTATTTTCACAACTTTTATTTCTGTAATACTCATACAGGTAGAATACCAAATTGCAGATTAGACAGGCAGAGGCCCAGTCAACATCCCATGAAACAGTTCTGCAGCACCCCTTTCTCTAATTACACTTAGCAGTCCATCTGAAATATTTAAAAAACAAGTGAAGGCAGACTAGGCTGTGTTTCATAAACTTCACTCACTCATACTCCACTGCAGAATGTGACTGATACCTCCCCACCCTGTTGTACAACGTGCTTTGATAGGACCTTCAAATGAATTGTCTGCATTGTCACAGTCAAAACCACCAAAGTAAGTTAAGTCAAACAGAAATGGGATAATTTCCTAGCAAGGGCCCCCAAACTATTTATATTAACCCCCTCCTGATATAACATGTACTGTAGGACAGGAGGGAACAGAGGAGTTTGATTTGGGGTTGTGGAATAAGTCCCTGTAAAGGAGGGATCTCTTCCCACTGAGTCAGTTGTCACAGAGACATAAATGGAGAATCTGACTTTCTGGAAGGGATAAGAGACTGCCAGTGCAGGAGGTGGGACTAGGCCCCTTACATACTCATTCTGACCTTTTTACTGTCTTTTGTCCTGGGGAGTTCCTGCTTTCTTTTAGGGAACCACCCCATCATTACTTTTTAATGTCTGCTTACCAGCATATTCCTGAGACTGTTTTGTTTCTTGCTGCAGTTGAACAAGGGAGAAAAATAACCATTGGAAAACCTACAGAGGTAGGGCTAAAAAAAATCTGAGAGATTCCCCGTATATCAACTTAACCCTCTCATCACATTTTTGATAACTTTTACAGCAATGGGACCAACATAATTCTATACAAAGGTGAATTTAAAAACTCATGTTTACATCCTCTGGCAGGTTCTGGGAATAAAGCCAGGCCAACCTCCTCAACACGGTACCAGTTGTAACCTCACTGGATGTAGTATTTACAGTCATAAACACAATTTAAATTACTATTGACCCGAAAAATCAAAGAAACCAAAGCACACAAAGCAGATTTTTCCTCACAGGGAGGAAATGCAGATAAAACATTTCTCATATTTTCACAGTTAGTCACAACTGTTATTGTGCCTTTTGGCTTTTCCCGGTTAGGGGTCGCCAAAGCGGAACTCTGGTCCGCTAATGACTGGCAGTAGATTTTTACATGCCGAGTTGCCGGCCCTGACACACAACCTTCAACGAAGGTACACCCATTCACGCATGTCTCCACACAGAAGACGCTCTAGCTGAGAATCGAACAGGACAACGTCTTACTGTGTGGCGACAACGCTACCGCAGCACCACCACCACAGTTCACAGTTAGTCACAATAAACATTAATATATGACTGACAACTCAAAATTATACAAATTAAAGTTGCAGAAGCAAACACTTTTCCCCAAACTTAAAAATATTTCTACCATATTTATCAAAAGGGGAAGGATTAGAGTTACAATATTTGGCAGAAGCTGGGCTAACTAAAGCTATAGCTGCTGGATCATGTTTGAGAAGAGTGTATAAAAATTTAAAATACTGAGGAACTTTATACATTCTATTTTCCCTTTTACGGGAAGTATGCATAGTAACAGAAAAATTGCAGGCAGTGACACACACTTCCTCCAGACCTGACAGAACTGGGGAAATGGATCAAGGTTCTGGAAATTCCTTCTGTAACAGCTGATAGCATTTTCTGGTGTGACTGACAAACCTCAGTGTTCTCCCACTGAATACACTTGCATATTCTGGAAATAGTCTCAAAGAAGGAGAATCATTGATAGGGAGATTCAGGTAACACGCTCTCCACTGAGTCTGAATTAGAATTCTGAGAGGAAAAAATGTATCTTTTCCATCACATTCCTCTCTGGATTTAAATTCGTGAATCTGCTCAGGAAAAGAGAAATAAGAAGTTATGTACTCACCATAACGTTCCACATTTGTTGTCCATCTTGCCTTCATTCATTGTTGGTTGGGTTCGGAACCGAGAATCGGTTCCAACTTGGCCTATACGAAAGCTTGAGAGCTACTACCAGCTTGTGGCTACATCCTATCCTATCATGCTCAGGGAAGATTACCCAGATCTTGTTTGCAGATACTATAGTTATTACCTCTAAACATAACCATATTCAAAAAGAAACTAAGAAGAGATTCAGAGAACACCATTTCCAATTTTGCAAGAAACCACTCAATTCTCCAGGAGTGAAGGTGGGGGAAGGAGGGTGGGATGCAAGAATGAAGGTGAGATGGACAACAAACATGGAACGTTATGGTGAGTACATAACTGCTTAATGTTATGTTGTCCTATCTCGCCTTCATTCATTGCTGGTTGGGACAGAGTCCTTAGCACCTTCTTTCTTGGGTGGCTCAAGGGAAAATACTCTTCGGAAAAGTGGACAAAAAAAGGGCCCTGTTCCTGGAGGCCAAATCGACTTTGTAATGTGTGATAAAAGTATGAGACTTTACCCATGTTGGTGCTGCACAAATTGAATCCATGGGTAGCCTTGCCTGAAAGGCTGATGAGGTTGCTATAGCTCTTGTAGAGTGATCTTTTACTTTCCCTGGAAGTTCTCTATTCTGAGATTTGTATGTGAAAGTTATACAGTCAGTAAGCCACTTGGAAAGTGTGACCTTCGATATGGGGGCACCCTTCTTTTTAATCTCAAGAGGATACAAACAGCTGGTCTGATTTCCTGAACTCCTTTGTTCTGTTGAGATAGAAAAGTAAAGTTGTGTACACTTACCATAAATGTAGATGTTCAAGTGTATTCACTGTTGCAGTCATTACATTTGGGTTATCTGCTTGCAGGTAGCCCTCAGTCGGCCTGATTAACAAAGTCTTGGGTCCTGCATCGGTTGCTATCTCTTCTTCCATGACATCAGGTCGTCAGGGGTATAAAATATGCAGCCGACGCCATTACATCAGTTTTTCTTGCCCCAGATGTCAGGTGCCCCCCCCTAATGGAAAGCAATTAAATATAAAAGTACAAGGATATACCTCCAACAAAAAAACAAATACACCAAAAAGGCTTTTAAGCATAGTAAAGGAAAGTAGAGGTATAGCAAGAAAAAAACAGGGGGCTGGAGGGAGGGCAACCAGGACTGCAACAGTGAATACACTCAAACATCTACATTTATGGTAAGTGTACACAACTGTACTATGTTCTTTGTGTTTCACTGTTGCAGTCATTACATTTGGGTAGATTCCCAAAGCTATGGTTGGGAGGAGGAATTAAGATAGCATTAGGACCAGCTATAAGGCCCTGCAAGACAGCAGTGGCAAAGCCAGTTCTGGATTTAGAGAAAACTGGCAAATGATAACGCCAGGTAGCAGCTTTTAGGATGTCTCTGGTAGGGACGCCTCTGAGAAAGGCGGTAGAGGTAGATGCAGCCCTGGTGGAGCGAGGTCTGATCCCCTGAGGGACAGGTTTTCCATGGTGCTTATAGCAGAAATGAATGCAATGGCTTATCCATTTAGAAATGGTTTGCTTTGAAATAGCCTTCCCCTCTGCCCCTGCAGCAAATGCCACCAGCAGTTGTTCAGATTTCCTTTGAGGTTTAGTCCTGTCCAAGTAGAATCTAAGTTGTCTGTGCACATCTAAGGAATGTAGTATCCGTTCCCCTTTATTCCGTGGACTGGGAAAGAAGGTTAGCAAATGAATGGACTGATTAAGAGTCACACTGGATACCACCTTGGGCATGAAGGATGGATTGGTTCTAAGGGACACCTTGTCCGCATGAAAGATGATGAAAGGCTCCACTGCCATAAGGGCCTGTAATTCAGATACCCTTCTAGCTGAAGTGATTGCTAAAAGGAAAGCTGTTTTCCAAGAAAGAAAGTCTGCAGTAGCAGATGGCTCGAAAGGAGATAGAGTGAGTTTTTCCAAGACAAAGTTAAGGTCCCAGGCTTAGGTTGGAGCTCTTCTGGGTGGTCTCAATTTTCTGGCCCCTCCGAGGAACTGCTTGAGCAGTGGATGAGAGAAGAGGGGAGGTTCTGTGCTATAATGAGCTGAAATGGCTGACGCGTGGATTTTAATAGAGGAAAAAGACAGGCCCTTGTGAAGCATCTCAGTTAAGTATTGTAAAATCTGAGGTAAACTGGGCGCTGCTGTGCTCATCCCTTGAGATTGGTTCCAGGCACAGAATCTTTTCCATTTTTCAGCATAAGATTTTTTAGTACTAGGCCTCCTTGCCTCTAAAATGATATCCATCACAGGTTTGCTGAGGGATGGTAAAGGAGAGATTAGGTAATTAGCCAGGCTGCAAGGTTCAGTGTTAGAAGTTGAGGGTGCAGAATCTGGTTCTCCTGCTGAGACAGCAGGGAAGGAGTTTGAGGCAGGTGCCATGGAGATAACAGTGACACACTGCACAGGAGGAGGTACCAGTGTTGGCGCGGCCAGTCTGGAGCAATCAAAATCATCCTTGGTTTGTCCTGTTTGATTTTTAGTAGTACTATGGAAAGCAGAGGCAGAAGGGGGAAGGCACAGACTGATAGGTTTTTCCATCTGAAGGACAGAGCATCCTCTTTCCAGGCTTTTGTTTGTGGGGAGTACTTGTGCAAAATTTGCCCAATTGGTAGTTCTGGGGAGAGGCAAACAGGTCTATATCTGGGCTCCCCCATTTGCTTGTCAACATGTTGAAAATCCTTGGTTTCAGTTTCCACTCATGTGGGTCCATGAGGTTTCTGCTTAGTCCGTCTGCCAGTGTATTTAACTTTCCTGTCAGGAATTGAGCTTGTAGGTGCACTTGGTTGCTCAAGGCTGTGTTCCACAATGCCATGGCTAGTCTGCAGAGGGGGTAAGAATGCGCACCCCCCTGCTTGTTTATGTACCACATAACAGTGGTGTTGTCCGTCTTTACCATTAGTTGTCCTGGAAGAATGTGGTCCTTGAAAGCTGTCAGAGCATTCTGTACAGCTAACATTTCTTTTTGATTGATATGCAAGTGCATTTGACTTGGGTTCCATTTGCCCTGAATGCACTTCTCTGCCAGTTGAGCCCCCCATGCTTAGTCTGATGCATCTGTTGTTAGGGTTTGGGTGGCAGGGGGTGGTGTGAAAAGTAGTCCCTTGTTTTGGTGGCAGGCCTCTGCCCACCAAAGGAACTCTAGGCGCAGGCAAGGTATGACAGGAATCATTGTTTCTAGGTCTTGAGAATGTTGACACCATAGGCTTTTTAGATACCACTGCAGTTTCCTCATATGCAGTTTTGCATATGGAATTAGAAGAATGCAAAAGGCCATGAACCCCAAGGCTTGCAATATTTGTCTTGCAGATATCAGGGTTTTTGTGGCCACTTGTTTGAAGTAGGTTGTCAAATGAATTTGTTTCTCTGGCATGAGGTAAGCCATCTGGGAAGTTGTATTCAAGCTTGCTCCCAGGAATATAATTTGTTGACAGGGTACCAGGTGTGATTTCTTTTTGTTTATGGTGTACCCCAGACAAGTTGGAAGCCTTTTTACAAAGGCCAGATGATTCAAAAGTATGTCCTGACTTTCTGCCTGAATTAGACAATCATCCAAGTATGGGTATATTTGAATATTTCTTTGCCTGCAAAATGCAATAACTGGAGCTAGGCACTTTGTGAATTCCCTGGGCGCAACAGATAAGCCAAAGGGCAGTGCAGAGAACTGATAGTGTGTGTAGCCTGCTTTGAAGCGTAGGTATCTTCTGCAAAATTCCCTGATTGGAATGTGCAGGTATGCTTCTTTTAAATGTAGTGTTGCCAACCAGGCATCCTTGCCTACCATAGGAAGTAATCTGTGTCCAGGTTTAAATGATTTTATATCTATCTTGCCTGCTTTAAAAGAAAGAGCAGAAAGGGTGTGATTTTAAAATGTGACTTTTTCACAGAAATGTTTTTATTGGATTGTTTAGTTTTTATAGTGTATGCCTTTTAGGGTATTAATTTATTCACTGGATTTTTGTTTGATTGGTGGGATTTTAACCTATCCTGTGTTACTGTAACATATTTAAATCCACATGACTGTTTGTATATTGTTCTGATGAAGTCAACTTTATTTTGATGAAGCGCTTAACCTGGAAATAAATTTTGTGTCTACTACTCCTGCTGGTGAACTTGTTGGTTTTTAGTAATTGGTGAAGAATCAGCATCTTGAATTTTGGAATCTCCAAAAAGGTGTTTAGAATAGACAGGTCCAGGATAGGATGCCATGAATTGTCTTTTCTGGGTACCAGGAAAAGTCTTGAGTAGAAACCTTGTCTCTTTTCCTCTTCTGGTACCAGCTGAATAGCCCCCATGCTTAATAGAGAAAGTACTTGTTTTTGGGCCTCTGCCCACTGATTTGGGGGTAGGTCCAGCCACCCACTTGGTGTTGGCAACGTGTGGAAGTGAAATCTGTATCCCTGGGACACTATATTTAAAACCTATTTGTCCTGGGTAATGAGTTCCCAATTCTTTGTATGAAGAGCAATCTTTCCCTCCCAAAGGGGCAGTCAGTTGATAAGTGCTTGAAAATTTTAAAAGGAAGTCATTGAGACAGTTTACCATGGGGGGGGGGTCTTATTATTCCCAGATTTGGAAGTGGAGGCCCCCCACTGCTTAGTTCAGTGTGTCCCCTGGGACTGAAACCTGGGGTTTTTGCTGTGCCTGGATTTGGCTTGAGAAGACCTGGAAGGGGGTGGAAATGACCAATTCTTAGAGGGCCAGTGCCTTCTAAATCTAGGAGGCTGAACTTGTAAAAAATATTTAACAGTTTGCATAGATTTAGCTTTATCTTCCATCTTTTTAAGAACTTCCTCAGCCTTGTTGCCAAACAGGCGGTCCTGATTTAAAGCAGCATCCAACAATTTAGCTTTAACATGATCAGGCAAAGATTGTGCCTTAAGCCAAGCATGCCTTCTGAGCACAGACCCAGTGACAGCAGCCCTGAAAGAGGCCTCTAACGAATCAAAACCACATCGCAAAGTATGTTTTCCAACTTGTTCAGCAGAATGCATTAAATCCTGTAATTCTTTATTTTCCACACAGTCAGGAATCAACATCATATTTAAGCAGTCCAATAACATGTTGCTGATTTAGCATATGAAACTGGCAGTTTAAAGCCCTAATGGCCAAGGTTGCAGAAGTGTAAACCTTCTTACCCCATCTATCCAGCACCCTGGAGTCTCTTTCAGAAAGGGTAGGATTTTTAGCAGTAGAAGCCTTAATGCCCTTGGGCCCCTGTGAAAGTCTCTGGATCTGCAATAAGATTTTTGAAAAGGAACTTGTGGGACTCAGGGACCCTGTAGTATCTGTTAGGTTTTCTGGGAGCAGGAGGCAGGAAATCTGGGGCCAAACTAGATTCCGAAAAAGCATCATTAACAATGTCCAGTACAGGAGGAATAGCTAAAGGCCTATGCTGAGGCAAGAGAAGGAAATCTCTAAGCCTCTTTTTTAAATCAGAAAAATCCTGGCTTTCTCAGTGGAAATGCTCCCTTAGAATATGTAAAGTTTCCCCAAAAGAAAAATCCTCAGGAGGGCAAGCAGAGGGAATGGAGTCCTCTGCATCAGAATCTTCATAAGTAGTTAAGGGCAAATCCAGATCATCAGAAGAATCAGAAAAAACAGAAACCTGATCAGAAGATTCATAATCAACTTCAGTCCTAGGCATCTTAGAAGGGGGGGTTGGCTACCCCTGATTAGAGTTATTAGATCTTTAGCCATTCGTATCATTTGTTTTTTAGGCCTAGAGGCCTGAGCAAGTGGTCTGGGCGTCATTTTTTTTAGATATGGATCGAGATTTAGGCCTAAGTAAAGAAGGAGGCATCAGTTTAATATGCAAGTCCGTAGGCCTGAATACACCCTCAGAGGCCGGTGCCTGCACAGCAGCTCCAGACGCATCCAAGGGAGAGACATCCAAGGGTTCCATAGTTGAAGCATCTCGTGGCATACCAGACACCGAATGGGTCTCAGTAGAGGCCTGCGAATCAGAAGTAGCGGGTATCAGGGGCTGCGAAAGCATCTCACTGAGTACCGGCGAACTGGCGACTGGCTTCTGAGAAGCGTCGTCGGCAGTTTTGGATCTCGGCGGCCTTTCTCTGTCTTTATCTCTGCGTGTTTTGGAATCCCGGTAGTCGGATAGCTAACCGACATTTCTGGATAATTAAACAGAGTACCGAAATACTTAGAGGCGAACATAAACCGACGACAGATAGTGCGCTGATTAAATAAAGCACAAAATTGACAGCAAGGTATGTCGTGGTCAGGGCCTAGGCAAGGAATACAGTATGAATGAAAATCTTTATGAGATATTCGCTTTCCACAAGTAATGCAATTATTAACTTTTACTGACATCAGTAAGGAGCAAGAAAAAGTTTCCCCAGCGGGGTACTTAGCTTTAGTTGAAGACTTAGGTTCTGAAACTCGAAAACGAAAATTTCAGCAGTCGGGTGATCGGCACTTGCGAACTACTTCTGCTTCGGGCACCGCACAGGAAGAAAGACTGATGTAATGGTATCGGCTGCATGTTTTATACCCCTGACGACCTGACGTCATGGAAAAAAGGACAGCAACCGATGCAGGACCCAAGACTTTGTTAATCAGACCAACTGAGGGCTACCTGCAAGCAGATAACACAAACGTAATGACTGCAACAGTGAAACACGAAGAACATCGTAGCTGTTTGTGTATGTCTAATTGGTGTAATTTGTACTCTGACTTGTTGCCATAGTTAGGGAAAAAGACAGGCAAGTCAATGGATTGATTTAAATTCACTTTTGAACATTCTTTTGGGAGAAATGATGGGTTAATTTCGCAGGGAAATTCTATCTTTGTGAAAAATTATGTAAGGGGGACATACTGATAATTCTTGAAGTTCTAATACCCATCTAGCAGACATGATGGCTACCAAGAAGGTTGTCTTCCACGTTAAAAACTTTAGTTCGCATGTTGATGCAGGTTCAAAGGAGGAAAGGATCAAGGTTATAGGCCCCATGGCGCTGGTGGCTCTTTTACTAGAGATCTTATTAAAAAGGTACCTTTCAAAAAGGCTTTGCAAAGCCTGTGAGACATGATTTTTAGTCCCATTTCACCAATATGACAGTTTGATACAGCTGCTAATTGAACTCAAATAGTAGCTGCAGCTGCACCTTCATCTTCATCAAAAAGCTTAGCTAGAAAGTGACGCAGCTGTTATATGGGCAGTAAAAGGATCAATATGGTTGTTGAAAGCTCAACAGGAAAATCTTTTCCATTTGCTAGAATATAGTTTTCTGGTTGAAGACTTGTGAGATGAAATCAAAATGTGTGTCACTGCAGGAGAAATATCAGGAAGTCTGGCTATGTGTGGAACTGGAGCAGCCAAGCTGTCAATTTGAGGGTTTGAACTGATGGATGGAGTGTCCCTGATGGATGAGTCAGGAGGTCTGGAACTGGGTCCAGAAACAACGGCTCCTCCTGGAGATGGGGCCATAGAAAGGGGAACCAAATCAGACGAGGCCAGTGTGGGGCAATGAGTATCAAACTGCTTCTCAACGTGCTGGCTTTCTGAAGGACTTTGGAGATCAAAGGAAACAGGGGAAAAGGCACAGAGGAGACCCAGGGCAAATCGTGTACAAGTGCATCCCTTGGTGACTCCCTGGGAGGGAGGGATCAGGGCAAAGTAGCTGCTGCATTTGGCATTCATGGACATGGCAAAGAGGTCGCAGGAAGGCAGGCCCCACTTGCGGAAAATCTCTTCCGCAACTTCCTGTTTTAGGGATCACTTTTGAGGCATCAGAATAGCTTTGCTGCGTTTGTCTGCTATCACGTTGGACTTCCCCAGGATGTGCACTGCTGTCAAAATATTGGGAAGAAACTGCCCATTGCCATACTCTCTGGGCCTCTTGACATAGAGAGTAGGATTTGGTTCCTCCTTGTTTGTTTATGTACCACACCACCGACATGTTGTCTATCTGAATTGCAATTGTTCCTAGTGGAAGGGAGTCCTGAAATGCCTGCAATGCCAAAAGCACTGCTCTCATCTCTAGGACGCTGATCTGCAAGTAGTTCTCGTTTTCCTGCCAAACACCCTGGACAGTCTTCCCCAGATAATGCCCCCCCACCCTATCTGGGAAGCCTCCGTGATCACTGTGGCTACTGGTTTCAGAAAGATGAATGGTCGGCCTAAGGTCACTTGAGTAGAGTGAAGCCACCAGAACAGGTCTTTCTTGCAGGATTCTGTTATGAATTTGTGAGACAAGGGCACCTCCTGCATGGACCACTAGGTGAATAGTAGCCACTGAAGAATCCTCATGTGCAGATGAGCTAAAGGTATCAAGGTTACTGCTGCCGCCATGGTACCCAAACCTCTCAAAACAACCTTTGCCTGTATTCTTTTCTTGGTTAAGATGTTTTTAACTTGATGACATAAGGTTTGAATCCTCTTGGGGAGAAGTTTGGCCAACATTTGTCCTGTATCCAAGTCTGCCCCTATAAATACGATATGCTGTGATGGCAACAAGGCAGATTTTTCTAAGTTTATCGTGATGCCTAGTTGAGAGCAAAGATGAATGGTGACGTCTCTCGCTCTTGTTACTAGATGCTTGATGGTGGCAGTTAGGAGCCAGTCGTCTAAGTATGGAAACACCCAGAATCCTAGACGCCTCAAGTGAGCCGTAACTACTGCCATGCATTTGAACACTCTGGGGGCTGTAGTGAGACCAAAGGGCAGAGCTCGAAACTGATAGTGACTGGCTCCCAGCCAAAAGCAAATCATCTTTCCCCAGAAAGGGGAGTATCGACTGCAGTGTCATCATCTGGAACTTTGACTTCTTAACGGACTTGTTTAGTCTGCTGAGATTTAGAATGGGCCTCCAGTCCCATGTCTTTTTTGGAACTAAAAAGAACCTTGAATAAGTCCCAGATCAAATTTAGTCTGCGGGGACATTTTGGATGACTCTTATTTTTTTCTAGCAACTTTTGTACCACTAGAGTTGCATGATCCCTTTCATTAGGTGGAACATCTGGGACTGATTTTTTCCTAATGGAGAGAGGAAAAGGGTATGTAGTAACTTCTGAATATGATCGTTTGTACCTCTTTGTCTTTTATTTCTATCCAGGAATTTGGGTACAATGACAAGCTACCCCCAACTGCCTTCAGAGATGGACAGATGGGCCTCTTCTCAGGAGCACTGAAAGGGTTTACCAAGGAAAGAATCCCTGTCACCCTGATTTTGTGGACCCCCTCTGCCATGTGGTTGGCGTCTTACATTGTTAATTCCCCCTCTACCCATGGGGGAAGAATCACCACTTGCGTTGGGAGGAAACCTTGTCCAAGACCCCCACAGCTACAGAACCTTGCAGGGTATCTCCTAGCTCTTCAGGAGATCCCTCTAAAGCCTAATGAAATGGGTCAGGTAGTTCAGTGACCTAAGGGCAAAGGATGCTGAAGAAAACATATGCTTTCCATATCCGTCCATCATTCGAGACTCTTTAATCGGTGGATGGACAGATGAGGATGTCTCAGACAACTCTTCCTTGGTGGCTGGCGCCACCACTATAGCATCTACCGGGACACCTTTACTGAGAAATTCCCTATCTGAGGGTGCTGTGATGAATTTATCTGGCCTCCTAGGAATAGGTTCTGCTAAGTCTGAAGAGCCCCACACCTTCCAACTGACTATGTTCATGAGCTGGTCGAAAGGCGGTGACTCCCAAGAGATGGAGGGGTGAGACCAGAACACCTCTGGGTACACACACTCATCCTTAGAAGGGTTGATGGGCTTCCACCACCTCTCTGTTTAAGGATTTCTAGGATGTCTGCAAAGGAGACATCCTCAGAGGGTGACCGTGGGGACCCTTCTGACTCATCGAGGCCTGTGTCTGAAGTGATGGACTCCTCAGCTGAGTCTAAATGCTTCCTCTTGCATAATCTCTTCCGAGGGACCTCCTCAGACGGGTACTCCAGAGAGGTTTCGGAAGAGATCGCTTCACCCAGTGGGGCATCCTGGAGCTTTGGGTCTCCATGCCTGGGTGGGAGTGATGGCACCGAGACGGACACTGGCGCTTGTACTTGGACCTGAGAGCGGACCAGTCTGCGGTGAAAGCACTCTCCTCATCACCTCGAAAACCCCCCGGCCTTGCTCCAAGGAGGGTCCTAGCTCCGAGGAACTGGAAGACCCCTCCCCTGAACCAAAGCAGTGGGTTCTGAGGCCAATGTAGGCACCGAGCTCACCCATGCCAAAGCCACGAGAGGTAGAGTAGGGTTGGACAACTGTCCAATTCGACTCTCCTCACCAGACCTGACGGGGGAGTGCCGGTTTCAAGACCCCTCGAAATCAGATGGAACCGAGGAGGTCAGAGCGGTAGTCGGGACTGAAGATCCCAGAGCATGTCTCGGCACCCACAATTTTGCTACAATCGGGTCCAGGCACTCTGGCTCTGAAGCCCCAGAATGGGTCGGAGGAGGAATTGACGAAAGGGAAGTGATGTTGGTCGGCCCCAAAGCCCTCTGAGTCGGAGCTGACAGTATCTTGGCCAGTGCCGGTGTCCATAAGTGTCTCTTCACCACGCACTCCACATCATTGTCCAAAAGGCTTCTAGAGGATCCAGAGGATGGGGTTGGAGACCTCACTGGCTGTAGCAAAGGAGATCTCAGAACTGGGGAGACTGGTTTCAAGACTGGGGACCGGCTCCGAAACTAGAATGCTGTCGGCCCCGAAATTACAATGGGAGCCGAAGAGGGGAATTTCTCGGGCCTGACAGCCTTCGGGTTTGAGGATTATTCCTCGGCATGTTTTTTCATCGGCTACAAGAGTGGAGCAGCAGAAGATGATCTCTTTCCCAGTAAATGGGGATTGTTGAATAGTTTTAGCAGAACTCTGACTTCCTTCTAGAGCCTCTGAAAATGGCGTTTTTAGTAAGCCTCTAACTATCAATTTGTTCCTTCTCTCCATCAACACCATGGAACTAAAGGCATGGCAGAAGGAACACTATTCTTGAAGGTGGACAGCACCCAAACAATACACACACCTGGTGTGAACCATCAGTCAGTGACATTTTTTGGTTGCATTTATCACATTATTTAAAACCCGAAGGTTTGGATTCTTTAGTATCCTTTGACATCTTAACACCAGTCAACACACAACCAAACAAGTAAGTTAACTAGAAAAAACAAACCAACTTTTTTTTTATACATCTGAAAGTTAACTCGCAACCAACAAACTCTATATTATTAAACTTTACGACAGGAGTAGTCTCCAACTAAAATGACCGACTCCTACAACAGATAGGGAGAAGGAAAGGAAAAGAAATCCCCCTAAGTTAAACGGGCCGAAGAGAGACGTCTAACTTAAACGGACTACCCAACAAGAAAATAAGAGTAATATCAGTCCAAAACTCTCTAATTTAAACGAGTTTGGAAACCGGGACAAGGAGAAAAAACAGACAGGCCTAGCGGTAGAACGATGGCCACCAGAAAAAACACAATCAACAGCAACAAACACTCTCAAAGTACTAAATACTAGTCTAAATTATTAGAATTACACAATACAGACAGTTATTAGTAATACCAACACCAATCAAAGAAAAGATTCCACTTAGCCTACAGCCTGCATGGAAACCCCCAATCTTGTTTAGTGGCAAACGAGAGCTGGGTAATCTTCCCTGAGCATGATGGGATAGGGTGTAGCCACGAGCCAATGGAAGCTCTCGAGCTTTTGTATAAGATGAGTCAGAACCGATTCTCGGTTCCAAACCCAACCAGCAATGGATGAAGGTGAGACAGGACAATGTAACATTCACTTTTTCTTTTACCAGAAACCCACCTGATAAGAAAGGTCAACAGCCTGTACAAGACCCTGAGCCAGAATTAATAAACTACTCCTGTCTTGTGAAACTGGAGCAGGAGATGCTATAAGTTTAGTTTTATGTTTTTTTTTGTCAGGAAATTTAAGGAAAACGCATTTTTAATGGCAGCAATAGCTTCCTCAGGGATGGGTACAACATTGTTGTTAAGCAGGGGCACTTTCCCTGCCCCTTCATGCAACACCAACAAAAGTGGTTCTCCCCTTTCCCACTAAGGGGAGCCCAACAGTTGCACATGACATTGCTAACTCCCAGCCCATAGTGGCTGTATTTGCACAACGACAGATCTAGGGAAAAAGGAAAATGGTCTGAGGAAGCAGCTTGGTCACAGCAAACTCACTCACCTGCATCTGAGGCAAATTACCAGCCTGATGTGGTCACAAACACCTTTACTGAACTATCACATAAGAGAAAGGCAAGGATATATTTATATAAAAGAAAACAAGCCATGTGAGTAACTTCTACTAGCATTTGAGATATAACAAAGTATTTATTGACAATTGCTCAGATAAAAATGTATCACCTGATCAGCACTAAATACTCCAAAATATTCTTTCTTTATAGTTAAAACCACCACACGTTCTATGCACTGGAATATTACCATTTTTTGAAGTTGCTGGTTTCCTGACAGGATGAATTTGCGCAGAAATTACTCCTGCTACAATAAAATAGCTAAATTTGCCACCAATCTTCCTCATAGGACCCACCATTGTTATAGCTTAAAGCAATTAAACTGGCTTGAACTGCACAACTACCTAACATACTCACAACTAACTACGGCACACAAACTCATTCATCATCCAGAAAAATACCCTGCAGTACAAAACTTATTATTACCCTACTGTCTAGCAATGGACCTCCATTCTAGTAACAAATTCTTATTATTTACAAATAAGTCAAATAATGTTGCAGGAGACTCGCTCTACACCCAATATGTTGCTAATGTCTGGAATAGTATCCCCACAAAAATAAAACTCTCAACCTCAGCAGTTTTAAACCACTGCTTAAACATTTTAACCAGTGCTGGTCCTGTACATTCTCATCACAATGTTAAGACTGTGTTCACCATACGATACTCTCCAAATGAGAAAACAATTTTTATACATAACTGCTGCCTGTACATGTGGGCTTTCTCTTTAGTAACTTCCACTGCTGTAAAATCTCAGAATGTATAAATGCAATTAGTGAATGTGTATAAATGTAAACAGAAATGTAACTACTCTGTGTTTAACTGGAAGTTAGTATAACGCAGTGTAAGCAACTGGAGCTTTTCTCCTCTGGCCTCTGCTGAAAATGAATATTACAGAGTCGGACTTTCCCGGTAAACAAAGACAAATAAATAAATGCACTTGTTGAGTAGTATTTGCTGAAATTTATGTTGCCAGCTTTTCTTTTAACTAAAAAAAATAATATTGCAATAAAGTGAATAATTATTTTCCCTGAAAATCAACAAATATCTCCCAACCTCTTAGCACAAGAAATCTAGTTAAAGCCTAAAATAATGGTGGATCAAAGGGCTAAAAGTAGGGACAGATTTTCAATATTGATCTTATAAATTTAAAAAAGTTGCTAGAATAACATGATTTGTGTTAGCATGCATTTTCTGAAAGAAATGTCTGAAACTCAAATGCATGTCATTATTTAGGGACTTCAGTCCTCAATGATTTGCCAGAAAACCAAACATTTTAGGAGGATAACATACTAACAATAAGAGTCAAAAATCTGGACATTCTGCAACAATCTTACAGTTGAGGTGTGTGCATGCTTTAAAGTTAAAAAAAAAAAAAAAAAAAGTTCAATGGAACAATCTCCTTTATACAGCAGTCTGATTCTGAACTGACTACACACTCATGCATGCCAACACCGGTACACACACATACTCAAATACAGGCACTTGCTCACACTCACGTATACACATGCGCTGGAACAGTCATACACAGGTAATCACATACACGCACTCACACATACATGTACTCGCATACAGTCATATACAGTACTCATACATTCACATGTACGCACACTCGCATTCACGCACACTGGCATATACACACATGCACTCGCGTTCAGTCACATACATGCACTTGCAGCAACACTGGCATACATGCATTCACAGAGAGACACACACACGCGCACATTTTTTGTTTTACTAATGTCCATTTTCCCTTTTCTCTGGCAAATTTGTTTATTTATTTTGTTGAACACTCTAAGGATCACGTTATTTTAAGTAACTGCTGCCATGGCTGCTGGTCGCCCAGCAGTTAATGTAATTAATTAAAAAAATGAAGTGTAACTGCATAAAGCAGAGAAAGGCACCAATAAAAATCTGTTGTTAGAAGCAAGATAAGCTGTAGACTTGTCCTTCCACTTCGCATATAGCATTAGTTGCAAACCCAATGACATCAGCATGACACCAATATCTGTAAGAAGGACAAAGTGCAAACTGAACTCTGGAAATCATAATTTAAAGGGGCCACTCGGAAACTGGTGGCATCCTGGTATTTTAAATTAAAAGTTGGTATTTTCCGACAAATTCGGGATGGTTGAGAGGTATGCTATGGTCATTTGCCGTTATCTTTCACAAGAGCTTACAAATAAATATATAAACAGAGTGAAAAAAACAAAAACTGCTTCCTCTGGCTACGTTGACTTTAGATGTGCTATGGTTCTCTGCTAGCACAGCTAATTCTTTTGGTACAGGAAGCTTGACCAACTCTGCACTTGCTGTATTACTACATAACAGACTGCAGAAAATATATATTTTTTTTGTTTTTTTTTCTCAAGATGAATTCTATGACCACTTACCAGATGCTCCTTAATTCAGTTGCAATGGAGATGCAGTTGGAAGAGAAACTGAGCATCGTCGTAGAGACTACTTGACTGCAACCTCCAACTGCATCTCTGATGCATCACACAGACAGTGAAATCTATCAATCAATTTACCTATTTTCTTTCCAAATTTTCAGTACAGGGGTGAATATAAATTGCATCTATTAGACGTACACAGACAGCTGCATTTCTACTTACATAAGACTAAGGCCTTTTGCAAGTCTGACCAGTTGTTTGTGTCTTCTTCTACACCTTTTCTGGGCAAACCAGTTTCTAAAGTAATCATTGCCGAATGGATTTCCCTTTGCATCTTTCAGGTTTACAAAGACAGAGGCATGTCTCTTCCGGGTAGGATAAATGTCCATTCTACCAAATCCATGACTACAGCAGCGGCTTTTTGGTCTAGGGTGTCTTTGGCTGATATTTGTTTGGCGGCTACTTGGCCCTCATCTCACACCTTCATTTCTCATTATAAATTGGACATGACATCTAGGGGGAGAGCATCCTTTGGCTCTGCGGCGCTCTGAAATATCCTTCCATGAGGGCCACCCAAGAGTTTGGTAGCTGGGGACTCTGTCCCACAGGTTGATGATCAAAAGATGTCAACTACTTCAGACAAAGAAGTTATGTACTCACCATAATGTTCCATCTGAGTAGTTTGACTTCATTTGTCATTAACCATCCCTCCCTCCTTCCCCCTGACTGTGTCATTATGTTTTTTACATTGGTAGGAAGGAGAGAGTGCCTATGCGACTCTCCTGTTCTTCTTTGTTGGTGAGGCTTATCGGATCGGGGTTATGTGTATGGTATGGCAAACGAGATCTGAGGGAAGGAAGGAGATGGAGGGGTATTATGGGTAAGGGGAGGAGCTTGGATCAGATGTTGGTGAAGCTGCCGTCTCCGAGTGCTGCTCGGGTCTGAACTTGTTGGATCCCACTCAATCAAGGTAATGACCAGCGTCGAGGTACTCGGTACCATCGGCGCCAACACCCTGATATCAAGACCTCTCGGATTCATTAACTCCAATACTGGGGGATGGGACCAGAGGAGGAGATTTCAAGGAAAAAAGGGAACCGAGCTCCCCCCCTCCAGAGGGAGAGGGGGCTGGCAAGACCCTCATCTGAATCTGGGTGCGAATGAACCTTCGCATCATTTTGTCCATGTCCACCTCACTCAAACTCCTGGTGGAATGCGACGAGGCCACAAACGCCGACCAGGAGGGTCGATGTGCAGAGGCCTTCAAAGAAGGTCTAGGCTCCTCCAGCTCCGGCGAGCAGAGCTGAGGAGAAACTAGCCTGGTAACTATTTGTTTCAGAGGAGGACCCACCGGATCCTTCCAGTCCGGGGATCTCTTCCTCCCTTTGTCTCTCTCTCTCTGTCTTTGCCATTCTCTTTCCTAGGCTCCCTATCCACAGGCCTATGTACCGGAGGTTGAGTCCCAGCCTGGGAGGGAGGGGAAGAGACTGTGGCTGAAGAAGAAGAAGCGGTCATGGCCGTGACCATAAGGTAAGTGGAGGCAGCTGCCTTCGTAGCCAGAAGAAGTCCCTTGAGGATCAGAATCGCCCTGCGATCCTTCAGGGCCCTGGGGTTGAACCCCACACAAATAGGGCAGTCTGTGGAAAGATGGGATTCCCCCAAACACACCACACACACACACATCTTTATGAACAAGATCAGATTAATGTCCTTATAAATTTGATGGAAATAGTACTCAATAATAATTATATATATTTTGAAGGAAGTTATTACCAACAAGTAAATGGGGTAGCCATGGGGGCACCATGTACCCCCATGTACGCAAATTTAATAATGAGTTATTGGGAACAACACTATCTATTTGGAACTGATTTTGGTAAACATCTTGTAATGTATACCAGATATTTGGATGATATATTCATTATATGGGATCGAGATAAACATATGTTGGAAAAATTTCTGGAATATATTAATACCACAGTAAAATTCTTAAGATTTACATATAATGTCCAGGAGGACAAAATCAACTATTTGGATGTGGATGTTATATATAATAAGGATGTGAATGTTCTGCAAACACAAATACATAGAAAATCCACCTTTTCTAATGCATATTTGCAATTTGATAGCTGGCACCCTGACCATCAGAAAAAAGCCATTGTGAAGGGGCAGATGGTCAGGGCGGCCAGAATGGTAAGTGAAGAGATGGATTTCATTAAGGAATTACAATATATTATGCAATTATTTATGAATAGAGGATATCCAGAACAATTTTGTATCAAAATATTTAATGAAGTGAAAAATAAAAGACAAAATGGGATATACACGGCAATATTAAAAACAGGATTATTGCACACAACAACATTGGATAATGAAAGTACGATGCAAAAAGATAATTACAATAACATTCCATTGTATATTATCAAATATGATGATTGTTTCAAAGAAATACAAAATATTATAAGGAGAAATTGGGAGTTTTTCGTCAATGATAAAATAGGGAGACATATATTTGGTGGCCCGATACAATTTGTGTATAAAAGGAGTCCCTCTTTTAAAAATATACTGGAAAACAAAACAACCATTGAAAAATATCAAAATGGAAGAGAAGGGAACTTCAAATGTGGAACATGCAGTATATGTAGTTACATATATCATTCAGGTAGAGAAATAGTGATTAATGGGTGTAACATCAATATAAAAGGACATTATAATTGTATAACCAAAAATGTAGTATATATAGCTCTTTGTCAGCAATGTAAAGCCTTTTATGTTGGTAAAACAAAAAGGAAATTTAAAGAGCGGATTAAAGAACATTTATTGGATATACAGCATAACAAAAATAGTAATGCTCTTGCAAGACATATTATGGAATATAAAGATCATAAATTCAAATTCATGGTCATTAATCAAATTCAACAGGATCCACAAGGTAAAATAACGATGTACCATTTGGACATGGAGGAATTAAAATGGCAAATTTATCTAAATTCATGTATTCATCCGGGTATTAATGAATACATGACTATTATGCCACTATTAAAACTAAATAGAATATATAATAAATAATATGTGGCACATATTGTTGTTATTACTATTACTATTAAATTTACGTATAAAGACAAATTTCATATAATACATCAATATTTAAGTGATATATACTTTAAATGTTGGATCAATACTATGTGGATTACATAACATATTATATTATCATTAAATATATATATTTGCACTTATATATTAAAGGAACTTCAATTATTTGCTTTGTAGATTTAATTGTTTTGTTTTAAAAGCAACCCTGTCTTCATGGTATGTAAATACATTCAATGTTTATTTATGGTACAATAACAAATATTGATGTGTATGCATAACAATAATATTTCATAAGATAAACGTAAATAGTTGGAATAGTTAGACAGACAAGTGTATATAATAGATATGATAGTATATATTATAATAAATAAATTAAATGTTATATATTTATATGGTACATAATATTATAAATTCATATATGTACACACAATGGTTAGTAACTTTTATAATAAATTTTCATTCATGTACAAGTAAATAAGTATATATTTTATTAGTAGTTTTTATGTGATAAGTGACAAAATTTTATTAAAGTTTATATTGAAGAGTTAGGAAAGTATATTCTATGTATATAGATAGTGAATTTTAACAAAGTCATTTCCTTTTTAAAAGTTTTGGAGGGAAATCAAAGTGTTAATTAAGTAATTATTCAATTTTTGGTAATGTATAAAATGGTTGAGTAAAAACAGTAATAGTATTCTGAAGAAGTTCGTAAGGACGAAACCTAGGTCAATAAAGAAGATACTATTGCAGATTTTGTGTGGCGGTTATCGTTTTGTTGGTTGGAAAACAAGTATTTTTTTCCTAGAAATTGCAATTGTTTCATCTCCTCATTGGCATCGACTACACCTTGCTTCAATTCCAACACCACACACACACACAGTGTTGCTGTCAGCCAGGGACAACTTATGGCCACACTCTGTGCACTTCCTAAAGACAAGTTTAGACTGCTGATCTGCCATAACAACAAAATTAAAGGCACGAGGCACAAGGCCCTGACCTGCCCGACCACACCACTCACGCACAACTAACTCTCTACAGGAAAAAAAAAAACTTTTTTTTTCTTTTTTCTTAAAAAACAAACACGACGCAAAACGAAGGGGAGGTTAGGCAAAGGGAACCTACCTGAACCACCAGCAACACAAACACCCATAACTATTCGAAAAAAGCACCTACCACGCCTGGAGCTCAGAGACCACGCTGCTTGGCAAAGCTGCGGCACACAAGATCTGAGGGAAAGAAGGAGATGGAGGGGTATTACAGGTAAAAGGGAGGAGTTTGGAGCTTGGATCAGATGCTGGTGAAGTTGCTGTCTCGGATCCGATCCGGATCAGATTTTCCACAGGTTTATGATCAAATGAAGTCAAGTACTTCAGATTATATATTTCTTTTTTTTTTCTCAAGTTGAATTCTATTACCGTTTACTGGATTGCTTCTTAATTCAGTTGCAATGGAGATGCAGTTGGAAGAGAAATTGAGGATCGTCATATAGATTACTTGACTGCAACCTCCAACTGCATCTCCGATGCATCATATGAACAGTGAAAAAATGTTGGAATTGAAATGGAAAAATGTACCATTTTTGTGGTACATTTTCCGATTTCAACAAAACAGTAGAGTACATTTCTTCATCTTTCTGTTTGTTTCCACAGATGTGCAATGCCTTCAAAAAGGGGGTGGCGTGCGCCCCTGTGCCCATGCCTAAATCTGCCACTGAGGAAAGCTTATTGAAGGAAAAAAAAATAAAAGGCTCAGTGTTTTTAACCTGAAAAAATACCAATAGCTTGAGAGTGAGAGGATCCTTATCTATAGCAATATGGAGGCATACGAGGGTCTGGAGTATGTTAAACTGGTGGGGCACTATGGGTAGAGGGAGGAGCTCGAGAGTTCAGATCTGTGGATCTGGAAAAAGTGGCAGAGTAGTATCTGGAACCCATCAGTTGAGGAATGAATGAAAATTACAGCTTCAGATCGGAAGCTCAGTACTAGTCAAAACAATAAATCCATGTTATCTCATGTTTGTCCAGTTCAGCTTTTGGGTTTTAGTATCTGAATAGATCAGACTTTGGCACCTTTCCTAAACATGTGGATCCAATGATCTGACTCCTCCCATACCCATAATTGCCTCCTCTCAACTAGAGTATCTTAGATTGAGTTTACGGAGATATCCCTAAATATTATGTCAATCCCATGGTTAAAGAACCTTTAAGTGTCAAGGTCAGGGACCATATTAATACAAACAGTAAGGTAAAAAAACAGAAAATTGTTACAGACAAGGTCTCAGATAAGGTTTGTCTGGCCATCAGAAGCTGTCACTGACAATACTGGAAAGGGGAAGGGACATTACTGGAAGGGGGAAGGAGGGACAAAAGTTGACCATATGAAAATGAGACAGCACAGGTCTATCTTCATGGAAGTACATAACTTTCATATCCAATGTTATCTATTTTCGTCTGATTCAACCTTTGGGACAGTTTCTCAAGCTGAAGAAAGTAAGTTGTGTACACTTACCATAAATGTAGATGTTTGAGTGCAGTCATTACATTTCGGTTATCTGCTTGCAGTAGCCCTCAGTCGGCCTGATTAACAAAGTCTTGGGTCCTGTGATGGTTGCTGTCCCTTCTTCCATGACGTCACGTCCTCGGGGGTATAAAACATGCAGCCGACGCCATTACATCAGTTTTTCTTGCCCCAGATGTCAGGTGCCCCTGTTAATGGGAAGCAATTAAATCTATAATACAAGGATGTACCTCCAACAAAAAAGCAAATACACCGAAAAGCTTTTTGAGCATAGTAAGTGAGAGTAGAGGTATAACCAAAGGAAGAAAGGGGGCTGGAGGGAGGGTAACCAGAACTGCAACAGTGAATACACTCGAACAACTACATTTACAGTAAGTGTACACCACTGTACCATGTTCGTGTTTCACCGTTGCAGTCATTACATTTGGGTAGATTCCCCAAGCTAAGGTTGGGAGGAGGAATTTAAATAGAATTAGGACCAGCTATAAGGCCCTGCAAGACTGCAGTGGCAAAGCCAGCTTTAGATTTAGAGAAAATTGGCAAATGATAATGCTTGGTGAAAGTATGTACAGAACTCCAGGTAGCAGCTTCTAGGATGTCCCTTGTAGGGATGCCCCTGAGAAAGGCTGTAGAGGTAGATGCAGACCTGGTTGAATGGGGTCTGATGCCCTGTGGGATAGATTTTCCATGGTGCTTATAGCAGAAGTTAATGCAGTGGCCTATCTATTTTGAAATGGATTGCTTTGAAATAGCTTTCCCCTCTGTCCCTGCAGCAAATGCCACCAGCAGTTGTTCAGATTTCCTTTGAGGTTTAGTTCTGTCCAAGTAGAATCTAAGTTGTCTGTGCACATCTAAGGAGTACAGTATCCATTCCCCCTTGTTCTGTGGGTTAGGGAAAAGGTAGGCAAATGAATGGACTGATTTAGAGCCACAATGGATACCACCTTGGGCATGAAGGAGGGATTGGTTCAGAGGGACACCCTGTCTGCATGAAAGATGATGAAAGGCTCCACTGCCATAAGGGCCTGTAATTCAGATACCCTTCTTGCAAAAGTGATTGCTAAAAGGAAAGCTGGTTTCCAGGAAAGGAATTTTAAATCTGCAGTAGCAGCTGTCTCGAAAGGAGGAAGAGTGAGTTTCTCCAAGACAAAGTTAAGGTCCCAGGCTGGAGTTGGAGCTCTCCTGGGTGGCCTTAAATTTTTGGCCCCTCTGAGGAACTGCTTGAGCAGTGGGTGAGAGAAGAGGGGAGGCTCTGTGCTATAATGAGCTGAAATGGCTGAGGCATGAATTTTGATGGAGGAAAAGGACAAGCCCTTAATGAAGCATCTCAGTCAAATATTGTAGAATCTGAGGTAAATTGGGCACTGCTGTGCTCATCTCTTGAAATTGGTTCCAGGTACAAAATCTTTTCCATTTTGCAGCATAAGATTTTCTAGTACTAGGCATCCTAGCCTCTAAAATGATATCCATCACTGACTTACTGAGGGGTGGTAAAGGAGAGATTAGGTAATTAGCCAGGCTGCTAGGTTCAGGGTTTGCAGCTGAGGGTGCAGAATCTGGTTCTCCTGCTGAGACAACAGGGAAGGAGTCTGAGGTATGTGCCATGGGGCCAAGTGTGGCACACTGCACAGGAGGGGGTACCAGTGTTGCAGTGGGCAGTCTGGTGCAATTAAAATCGTCCTTGGCTTGTCCTGTTTGATCTTTAGTTGTACCTTGGAGAGCAGAGGCAGAGGAGGAAAGGCATAAAATGATAGGTTTTTCCAGCTGAAGGATAGAGCATCCACTTTCCAAGCTAGCTTGTGGGGAATCCTTGTGCAAAATTTGTCCAATTGATGGTTCTCGGGGGAGGCAAACAGGTCTATATCTGTGCTCCCCCATCTGCTTGTCAACATGTTGAAAATCCTTGGTTCCAGTTTCCACTTGTGTGGGTCCATGAGGTTTCTACTTAGTCCATCTGCCCATGTATTTAGTTGTCCTGGCAGGAATTCAGCTAGTAGATTAACTTGGTAGCTCAAGGCTGTGTTCCACAATGCCATGGCTAGTCTGCAGAGGGGGTAAGAGTGTGTACCCCTCCCCCGGTTGTTTATGTTCCACATGACCATGGTGTTGTCCGTCTTTACCATTAGTTGTCCTCGAAGAATGTGGTCCTTGAAGGCTGTCAGAGCATTTTGTACAGCTAACATTTCCTTCTGATTTATGTGCAGGTGCATTTGACTCGGGTTCCATTTGCCCTGAATGCACTTCCCTGCCAGGTGAGCCCCCCATGCATAGTCTAATGTGTCTGTTGTTAAGGTTTTGGCGGCAGCGGGTAGTGTGAATGGTAGTCCCCTGTTTTGGTGGCAGGCTTCTGCCCACCAAAGGAACTCTAGGCGTAGGCAAGGTATGATAGGAATCATTGCTTCTAGATCTTGTGAATGTTGACACCATAGGCTTTTGAGATACCATTGCAGTTTCCTCGTATGCAGCCTTACATATGGAATTAGAAGAATGCAGGAGGCCATGAACACCAAGGCTTGCAGTATTTGCCTTGCAGATAATTGGGTTTTTGTGACCACTTGTTTGAAGTAGGTTGTCAAATGAATCAGTTTCTCTGGCATAAGGAAAGCCATCTGGGAAGTTGTATTCAAGCCTGCTCCCAGGAATATAATTTGTTGACAGGGTACCAGGTGTGATTTCTTTTCGTTTATGGTGTACCCCAGACAAGTCAGTACCCTTTGAACAAAGGCCAGATGATTCAAAAGTATGTCCTGGCATTCTGCCTGAATTAGACAATCGTCCAGGTATGGGTATATTTGAATATTTCTTTGCCTGAAAAATGCAATGACTGGAGCTAGGCACGTTGTGAATACCCTGGGTGCAGTAGATAAGCCAAAGGGCAGTGCAGAGAACTGATAGTGCATGTAGCCTGCTTTGAAGCGTAGGTATCTTCTGCAAGACTCTCTGATAGGGATGTGCAGGTATGCTTCTTTTAAGTCTAGTGTTACCAACCATGCATCTTTGCCTAGCATAGGAAGCAGCTAGTGAAGAGTCAGCATCTTGAATTTTGGAATCACCAGAAAGGTATTTAGAGTAGAAAGGTCCAGGATAGGACACCATGTATTGCTTTTTCTGGGTACCAGGAAAAGTCTTGAATAGAAACCTTGTTCCGTTTCCTCTTCTGGTACCAACTGGATAGCCCCCATGCTTAAGAGAGAGAATACTTGATTTTGGGCCTTTGCCCACTGATTTGGGGGTAGATTTGGCCACCTGCTTGGTGTTTGTAAGGTGTGGAAGTGAAATCTGTATCCTTGGGACACTACATTTAAAATCCATTTGTCCTGGGTAATGAGTTCCCAGTTTTTGGCCTGCACACCAATCTTTCCGCCTAAAGGAGCATTCAGTTGTGAGTGCTTGGAAGTTTTAAAAGCAAGTCATTGAGACAGTTTTCCATATGGGGGAGTCCTTCTACTCCCTGATTTGGGTACAGAAACCCCCCCACTGCTTAGTCTTGTGTGTCCCCTGGGATTGAAACCTGGGGTTTCTGCTGTGTCTGCGTTTGGCTTGAGAAGACCTGGAAGGGGCTGGAAAGGAACAATTCTTAGAGGGCCAGTGCTTACTAAATCTAGGAGGCTGAACTTGTAAGAAATCTTTAACAGGTTGCATAGATTTAGCTTTATCTTCCATCTTTTTAAGAACTTCCTCAGCCTTGTTGCCAAACAGGCAGTCCTGATTTAAGGGAGCATCCAACAATTTAGCTTTAACATGATCAGGCAAAGATTGCTCCTTAAGCCAAGCATGCCTTCTGAGCACAGACCCAGTAACAGCAGCCCTGCAAGAGGCCTCTAATGAATCAAATCCACATTGCAAAGTATGTTTTCCAACCTGTTCAGCAGAATGCATTACATCCTGTAATTCTTTATTTTCCACACAATCAGGAATCATCATCATTTTCTGTTTAAGCAATCCAATAACATGTTGCTGATACTTTAACATAAGAAACTGGCAGTTTAAAGCCATAATGGCCAAGGTTGCAGCAGTGTAAACCTTCTTACCCCATCTATCCAGTGCCCTGGAGTCTCTATCTGAAGGGGTAGGATTTTTAGCAGTAGAAGCCTTAATGCCCTTGGGTCCCTGTGAAACAGTGACTGGATCTGCAATAGGATTTTTAAAAAGGAACTTGTGTGAATCCTGTAATATGTGTTAGGTTTTCTGGGAGCAGGAGGCAAAGAATCGGGGGCTAAACTAGATTCCGAAAAACCATCATCAACAATGTCTAGTACAGGAGGAATTGCTAAAGGCCTATGCTGAGCAGGAGTAAGAAATCCCTAAGCCTCTTTTTTGAATCAGAAAAATCCTGGCTTTCCCAGTGGAAATGCTCCCTTAGAGTACGTAAGGCTTCACCAAAAGAAAAATCCTCTGGAGGGGAAGCAGAGGGAATACAGTCCTCTGCATCAGAATCCTCATAAGTAGATAAGGGCAAATCCAGATCATCAGAAAAATCAGAATCCTGGTCAGAAAATTCATAAACAACTCCAGTCCTAGGTCTCTTAGAAGGGGGAGGTTGGCTTCCCCTGATTAGAGTTATAAGATCTTCAGCCATTCTTACCATTTGTTTTTTAGGCATAGAGGCCTGAGCATGTGGCCTGGGCGTCAGTTTTTTAGGCATGGTTAAAGATTTAGGCCTAAATGAAGGAGGAGGTGTTGGTTTAATATGCAAGTCCGTAGGCCTGAATTAGGAGAAGCGTCGTCGGCAGTTTTGGACCTCGGCGGCCTTTCTCTGTCTTTATCTTTGCGTTTTTTTGGAATCCCGATAGTCGGATGGCTAACTGACGACATTTCTGGATAATAAAACTGAGACGAAAATATACAGACGACGGATAGTGCGCTGATTAAATAAAGCACAAAACTGACAGCAAGGTACATCATGGTCAGGGCCTAGGCAAGGAATACAGTGCGAATGAAAATCTTTACGAGGTATTTGCTTTCCACAATTAATGCAATTATTAACTTTTACTGACATTGGTTGCTGTTGTTGTTTGTCTTTTCGGCTTTTCCCAGTTAGGGGTCGCCACAGCGGAATTCTGGTCCGCTAATGATTGGCAGTAGAATTTTATGGTGCCGAGTTTCCAGCCCGACGCCCAACCTTCAGCAAAGGCATACCCATTCACGCATGTCATAGGTAAGGAGCAAGAAAAAGTTTCCCCAACAGGGTACTTAGCTTTAGTTGAAGACTTCAGTTATGAAACTCGAAAACGAAAATTTCAGGAGTCGGCCGACCGGCACTTGCGAACTGCTTCTGTTTTGGGCACCGCACGGCAAGAAAGACTGATGTAATGGCATCGGCTGAATGTTTTATACCCCTGATGACCTGACGTCATGGAAGAAGGGACAGCAACTGACGCAGGACCCAAGACTTTGTTAATCAGGCCGACTGTGGGCTACTGCAAGCAGATAACCCAAATGTAATGACTGCAACAGTGAAACACGAAGAACATCACCAGGGTGGCATCAAGGATGGACATTCCTAAGAATAGTGGAAGCCAAAAGAAGAAGAATGTGATCTGGACTACATGTCCAATTTGTAATGAGATACAAATAGTATGGATTGTGGATCATGCTGCTCCTGCACAAATATCATCAATGGAGACATGAATGCTGTAGAAGTAGCCACTACTCTTGTCGAATGAGCTTTTGGTTTTGTATGTCAGGGGAAAGCCCAGTTTATTATAAACAAAGTAAATGCATTCAGTCAGCCATTTGTAAAGTGTGACTTTCAATATGCTTTTACACAATTTTGCTTTGGAAAAGGATACATATAGCTCCTGATATCCTTGGTCCAATGTAAACAGAATCCGAGCTGTTTATGAACATGTAGTGTGTGTAGTACACATTCTCCTTTGCTTTAGAATATGGGCAAAAAAGACTGGCAAATCAACTGACTGATTCAGATTAGTTTCGGATGTCATCTATGGTAGAAAAAAGAATTAGTTCTCAAGGCTACTCTTGTCTTTATGAAAAACAAAATAAGGTGGTTTGCAAGATAGTGCTTGTAATTCAAAATTCATCTAGCAGATGTAACTGCAACAAGAAAAATAGTTTTCCATGAGAGAAAGTTTAAGTCTACTGAAGCTGCTGGTCTGAAGGGAGTTTGGGTCAAGGCTTGAAACATAACAGTTACATCCAATGGGGGAACTAGGTCTCTGATGGAGGTCTGAATAAGAAAGTTCCCCTGAGGAAGGCTTTTCAAACTAAGACAGGCTATGGAAGCGTTATTGTGGCCTTTGTGAAAATCTGATATGGTGGCCATCTGCACCTTGACAGTGGAGAAACTGGACCCTTTCTAAAAAAAAAAACTCTGACAAAAAAAAAAAATCTAAGATCGATGGAAGAGGCACACAGAAAGGATTTAACTCCTTTCAGTGAGGCCTAGATAGAACATTTTTCCTCACTTGCTTTAATGTATCTTTTTGGTAGACTGTTTCTCGGAGGCAGAAATAATATGGACCCCTGATGAAGACAGTCTGGCATTTCTGGCTATTGCTCGAATTGAAGAAACAGATTAGTTGTTTAAGAACTTACCATAACAACAGATGTCCTTCTCTTCTCTGTTGCGGCATCTTTGACATAAAGGAGTTGCCTGCCAAGGCGACAACCCAATGTTGGGTGGTACATGGAAGTCTTTACTACCTAAGATGCAAAGTACGTCTGACGTGGGCTATCAGCAGACATTGGCCATAAAAGAGACGTACGCTTACACCACCAACAGAACTGAAGCCCCAGTCGGAAAGACAGTCTAAGGGGAATGAGGATCAATTCATACAAGAAAGCCAGGAAGTGGAGAACAGAGGGAGGGTTGGGATACTGCAGCGAGAAGAGAAGGACATCTATCATTACGGTATGTTCTTACAGAACTAATCTAGGTCTTCCTATTCTTCTGTTGCAGTATTCCTGACATAAAGGAGAGTACAAAAGCTCATGAGGAAAGGGAGGAGGAAGAGGCAGAGGAATTTTCTAGGAATGTCCTTGGCAAACCCTGCCCTAGATCTGAAGATGGAGTCCAGTTTATAGTGTTTAGTGAAGGTGTGGACAGATGTCCAAGTAACAGCCTCTTGTACAGAGTTGGTATCTAAACCCCTGAGGAAGATACTGTCCTGGTAGAGTGAGCTTTGACTGAGCCAAGAAGAACCTTACCATGGTGTGCATAGCAAAAGACAATAGATTTGGATATCCAATTGGAGATGGTCTGTTTGGACACAGGCAATCCCAGAGCCCTGGGATGGAAAGACACAAACAATAGGTCTGCTTTCCTTAAGGGTTTAGTCTTGTGTACGTAGAACCTGAGCTGTCTGTGTACATCCAAGGTGTGCAGGACCCTCTCACCACTGTCCTGGGGGGAGGAGAAGAAAGTAGGTAGGTGAACTGCCTGGTTTAGGGACAATTCATTGACAACTATTGGCATGAAGGAGGGACTGGTCTGCAAAGAGACCCTACCTTTGTGAAAAGACAAGAAGGGGGAGCTGCCAAAAGGGCTTGTAACCGCCTGGCAGAGGTAATGGCCACCAGGAGGACCGTTTTCCAAGTGCAGTGTTTGAGTGAACTAGAAAAGAAGCAGGTTCAAAGGGTGCTTGAGTCAATTTCTCTAGCACAAAATTTAGGTCCCAGGGTGGAGCCGAAGGTCTCTGGGGGGGGGGGGGGCTGATATGAAGAACAAATCTGAGGATTGTTTAGCCTCGAATCTGGAACCTAAGGGGAGAGCTAGGGGCAGACAAGCAGAGATAGCTGAAAATGAGCTTTAATGGAAGAGTATGTAATTCTGCATTAAGCAAATCACAGAGATAGGACAGGACCATAGGAGGAGCCGCCTTCAATGGGTCCTGGTTCCTAGCCAGAAACCAGATGGAGAACCTCTTCCATTTGCAGAGGTAAGACTTTCTAGTAGTGGGTTTCCTGGCCTCCTGCAGGACCTGAAGCACATCCTCAGAGTAAAGGTGTCTGAATGGGATCATGGCTCTATCACTCACAGAGTCAGTTGAAATGTTTCCAAATGTGTGTGGAGGAGTGGGCACTTGTTCTGTGTTAGAAGGTCCACTCTGTGGGCTAACATGTGATGAATGCCCTTGGCTAGGTGGAAGAGAAGGGGGAACCAATGCTGTCTTGGCCAATAGGGAGCCACCAGCAAGATTTTTGGCTTTTCCTGTTGGATTTTCAACTGGACTTTCAGAATGAGTGGAAGAGGAGGGAATACATATAGGAATTTTTCCTTCCAGGAGATTGAAAGGGTGTCCACTTCCCCATGCCTGAGGATGGTATTCTCTGGCACAAAACTTAGGGAGCTATTTGTTCATGGAAGAGGCAAACAATTCTATCTTTTGAATATCCCACTGGTGGACAATGTTCAGAAACACATCCGTGTGAAGCATCCATTCATGAGCTTGTGTTCTGGATCTACTTAAGGTGTCCACCACAGTATTCTGGCTGAGGGGGGGAGGGGGTTGTACATCGCTTGGATGGCTACATCGAGGAGGCAAGCTAGATCTCAGACCTGCATGGATATTCTGCATAGGAGATAGGATCTGGTACCTCCTGCTTGTTTATATACCACAAGACTGTCATACTGTCTGTCTGTGTTTACATGCAATCTCCCTGGTTTGATAAGTGACTTGGAGGTTTGGAGGGCAAGAATTAATGTCCTCATTTCTCTCACATTTATGTGGTCCTTCCTTTGGAAGGGAGACCTTGAGCCATGTGGAGGTCTAAGGCTGCCCTCCAACCCGTGTCCGATGCATTTGTGAATAGGACTGGAGTTGGCGGCAGAGGGTGAATGGGGGAGACCTGGGTTTAGAGATAGCTGTGAAAGCCACCACTGGAACACCTTCTTGAGACATGAGAGTACAGGAATTAGCTGTTTTAGAGGGTGAGCATGTTGAGACCAAACTGATTTGAGGAATCACTGGAGTTTTCTCATGTGAACACTTGCTAGAGGAAGCACTGGAATGGTGAATACCAACAGCCCCAAGATTCTGAGGAATTGTCTGGCAGAAATATGATTTAGGTGGAGTCTCTCTGCAAAGATTAATGAGATCTCCTGTGCCTTGGAAGCTGGGAGAGACACTATCATGCTCAGGGTTTGGAATCTGCAGCCCAGAAATATGAGATCTTGGGGAAATAGTGTTTGTAAGCTTAACATTTGAAAGACAGGACTATGAGGGAGTTGATAAGGTAAGAGAGATCTAGAATTGGCCCTTCCTTTCTGGGAACTAGGAAAAGGCAGGTGTAAAAGCCTCTTCCCCCTGGGGAACTGGATACACAGTGTCCTGTTCTAAGAGTTCTTGTCAGACTGGAGGAAAAAGGGGGGCCCTGATCTTTTGATGGAAGGGGAATTCCCCTGAAGGCTAGTACCTTGTGCCAAACCATGAAGTAACCCCTCTTGATTAGGCTAAACACCCAAGAGTCCTGAGTGATGAGTTACCAGGAAGGGAAGGAAAGGGAAAGGTGCTGGGAATGGGGGATTTGGTTGCTGCAAGAGTCACAAAGAGAAACCCGTATGACCAAGAAAAGGCTGCTTGGTTATATGGGAAGAAGAGGGTAAGGAAGAAGAAAACTGTTGGGTCTTCTTGGGCCTTTTTTGAGGTCTAGACTGTGAGGCTCTGGATTGTCTGCGTCCAAAATTTGTTTTGCAGGGTAATTTCTATTAAATTTAGGCACAGGGGATACCAGAATGTGCTTAAGGTCCTTAAGTTCTTTGCTTTTTTTCTGCAGGGACTTAAACAGCTCTGCTGAAGGTTTCCCTAAAAGGGTGGTCCCGTCCAAGGGGCATCCATCAGTTTTGCCTTGATATCCTCAGGTAAATGCTGAAACCTACGCCAGGCAAATATTGTGAGGGCAGAAGAGGAAGGGGCAGCTCTAGAGGAGGCTTCTATTGCATCATAGGTGCACTTGATAGAATGTATGGCTATCTGAGAAGAGGTGGCAAGAAGATAGGATGCTAAGGCCTTATTTTCAGAATCAGGCATGTCTGAAACCAGTTTGGAAATTTTGGAAAGGAGTTCCAAGTTGTAATTGGTCATGTGTGTCTGATAGTTTAATGCTCTGAAGGCCATGGTAGCTAAGGTACAGATTTTCTTCCCCAGCCTTTCCAGCTGTCTGCTATCCTTATCTGACAGCAACAGGGAGGAAGAAGGAAGAGACCTGGAGGCCTTATCAAAGGCAAAAGAAAATCTGCAGCAGGGGCCTTGAAGAGAAATTGGCAGTCCTTGGATACTTTGTAGTACCTGTCTGGCTTTTTGAGAGCTGGAGGCTGTGAGTCTGAGTGGATGGAAGTGGATACAAAAGCATCCAAAAAGGTGGGAATTACAGGAGGGATGGCTAAAGGACTCGGGGTCTGTACCTGAAGGAGGTCACAGTAGTGCTTCTGGACCTCAGACATCTCTGTAGCTTCCCATTTGTAGTTGTCACACATTTTGGGAATAGTCTCCCCAAAAGAAATCTCCTCCATGAGGGAATCTGTCCCACTGGAATCCTCTTCAGGGGATACATAATCCAATAGGGAAGGGATTTGGGAGGAATAATCCAAATCCTCCTCCTATTCAGAACAGGAATGTTCAGCAGAGGTAGGATGAGGCCTACGTCTCTTCCTAAGGGAAGCAGGCCAGGCCAGAGGTGAAGCAGGATGACTTGACGGAGGCCTAAGTGCCATAAAGGCCTTAAAGAGTCTTTCTGAAAAGTTCAGCCGTTCCTTCTGCAGGTCGTAGGGTGGAGAGACATGCTTGTTTTTTTGCTTTTTCTTTGCAGGTGTATCTATGTGGTGTAGAGAAGTAGGGCTAGACATAGGCCTACATTCCACAATGTCTGAGTCGACAACCTCCCTAACAATTATATGGGTTACTCCCCTCCGGCCCTCTGACACAATAATCCTCAATTCCCCCCGAACATCGGAGGTCTGAGAAGCCTCTCTGGATGTACAAACGTCTGAAGCCAAGACAGACTGTGGGTCTGGATCCCAGTTGGTGCATGTCTCCGAGTTCTCAAGTACTGCGGGAAGAGATGTCCGACTTGGGATGCGCAGCTTCAGTTTTTCGGCCTTTCATTTTGTAGGCTCAGTCGTCGGGTCCTGAGGGGACTCCATTTCTCTCTTCACTAGAAGCTTGAGGCACTGTCTTTCCAGGTAGATCCCGAGGGAGGATTACCGTCTTTGGAGTCTCTTCGGTACAAAGGACTGGCAAATGGACAGGTTTTGTGAGGGCCAAGGCAAAAAAGGCACTGCATATGACTATCTTTATGTGGAATCTGTTGTCTACAGTCGCACTTCCCTTTTCTGGATGACATGAACCTCAGTAAAGAAAACAGGTAGCAAAAGTACAAAAAAGGTTTCCCCAATGGGGCACTTATCTTACAAAATAGACAATTCCAACAGCAGAGCGATGTCCGGGACTGGCGATCCGCCCGGCAGCAAAGAAGTTTTGAGGGTGGTGCACATGTAAGTCTCTTTTATGGAAGACATCTGCTGATGGCCCACGTCAGACGTACCACGCACCTTAGGTAGTAAAAGACTTTGGTATACAGGCTGATGTTGGGTTGTTGCCTTAGCAGGCACAACTCCCTTATGTCAGGAATACTGCAACAGAAGAATAGAACCAAACCTACCGGGGCCAAAATGGAGATATGAGGATCACTCTAGTTCATTAGTGTTTACTAGGCTAAAGACCACAATGGCCTTTTTAAGGCTAGTCATGCATCCCAAATCTCTGACAAGTTCTGGTACCCTTAATAAGGGCAAGCAGGGGCATGGGAGGTGACACATTTAGAAGCAGGGGCCTGGGAGGTGAAACATTTAGAAGCAGAGGCCTGGGAGATTTATAGGTTGTGTGTGTTCATTAGAGGCATGCCTGCCAAACCAGGGATGAATTTCCTGTTCCCCATAAATTGTCCAAGTTGCACTTGAACTGGGTTAGGAAGGAACTCTGCATTACATGGATGGGAAGCCTGTTCCACAGAAGGGGTAGTCTCTGGGATATATAGCCGCTCTCTCCAGCAGGTCCTATTTAACAGGTCTTGCACCTTCTGGCTTTCTGGATAAATTTTGTTAACAGTGGTAGGGAGAAGACAAGAGGACAACTGGGGGCCAGTTGTGAACTAGAGCATCCCTCGGTGACTGTCCCTGTGGAGAGATCAAGGTAAAGTAACTACTGCACTTGCTGTTTAGGTACGAGGCAAAAAGACTGCAACAAGTTTGGTCCCAGTGGCTGAAAATCTATTTCACACTGTCTGGTTGAGGGATCCTTAAAATGCCCTCCCCATCCCAGAAGGGAAGCATCCTTGTTTTTTTTGACTTTGGGATCTAGTGGACAAAAGGTTCTTACTTCCGTTACTGATGGATAGGTTATCTAGCATCCAATATGATTTCTGCAAACTTATTGAGACAAATCTTGACATAAAGGGGTTGAAGGCTTTGTGATCACTGAACTGAGAATGTCCACTGTAGTAATTTCAAGTGGTATTGTGCCAGGGAAAAAAAAGTCACGTACTCATCATAAAGTTCCATCTGTGTTATCCATTTTCATTCTTCTTCCAGCTCGGTTGCTTCTTCCAGACTGTAAAAGTCTTAACTGTAGAGCTCCTCCCTTTACCCATAACGTAATGCCTCAGCCACCTAACATATCTCAGCTCTAGTCTGCTGCCCACACACACACACACACACACACACACACACACACACACACACACACACACACACATAGAATAGTGGAAATTAAGAAAGGAACGGAAACCGGAACTCAAAGGAGGTACTGAGGTTCCTCCACAAAACTCTTCACTCTATCCAGGAATTCAACGAGGAGGGGTTAGGTGGGTGGGAAGCTGAAGAAGAATGAAAATGGACAACACAGATGGAATGTTATGGTGAGTACATAATTTTTGATGTTGTCATTTCATTCATTCAACAGTTGGGACAGAGTCCCTAGCTACCTAAATCTCAGGAGGACTCTAAGGAACGATATTCTGAAGCACAGCTGAGCCAAAGGCTGCTCTTCTCCTAGAGACCAGATCCAATTTGTAATGAACAACAAAGGAACAAGGATTAGCTCACGTTGCAGCTGCACAAATAATGTTCAAGGAAGTTCTAGACAAAAAAGCTGAGGAAGTTGCCCCAGACCTCATGAAATGGGCACCTGGAGGTTTTGGTAAAGGCAAACCCACTTTTCAAAGACAAAGGTAATACAGTCAAGTCAACCACTTGGCCAAGGTCACTTCAGATACCAATTTGCCTAGTTTTGAATCGGAAAAGGAAACAAACAATTTATCAGCTTTTCAAAATCTTTGGTTCTGTGAAGGTAGAAACACAACTGTCTATGGACATCCAAAAGATGTAACATATACTCTCCTTTGTAGAAAAGTTAGGAAAGAAGGCTGGAAGATTGATGACTTGATTTGTATTAGATTTTAGACACTACCTTTAGCAGAAAGGAAGGATATGTCCACAAAGAAACCTTGTCTTTGTGAAAAATTAAATAAGGCAGTCTAGATGACAGTGCTTGAAGCTCAGACACTCTTCTACCAGAAGTGATAGCAACTAGGGACAGTGTTTTCCAGGTCAAAAGCTTCAGATCAGACTTAGCTGATGGTTCAAAGGGGGTTGAGTCAAGGTTTGAAGAACAATATTTAGATCCCAAAGAGGCGTAGGATCTTTTAGAGGAGGTCTAGGTAAGTAGGTTCTCCTGAGAAAGGCTTTGGAAAACTTGGAGGAAGCTAAAGAAGAATTATTTATCCCTATATGAAAGATGGAAATGGTGCTGTTAATGGTAATCTTGATAGGTGAGGGGATGGCACCTTCATTGAAAATTGTAGCTAAAAAGTCATGAACCCTTGAAATCTGTACCGAAAAATTTTTGGTGGGCCAAAAAAAAACTTTTCCATTTACTTTTATAAATTTTCCTAGTGGAAGCTTTATGGGAAGATAACAATATATGATGAATTGGAGAAGAGAATCTGGGCTGTCTAGCAATGAATGGAACTGGGGAAACCATGCGGTCAATTTGAGGCCTGAAATGTCCAGATTAGTCATTCCTGTGGGTGAGACAGGAGGAGGATGTAGAAGATGAGGTGAAAGGAAGAGAAACCAGATCTGATGAGGCCAGTAAGTGGCAATGAGGATAACTGTGCTCTTCAATCGAGATGCTTTCTGAAGAAATTTTGGAATGAGGGGTAACTTTGTGAATACCCTTGGAGCAATAGCAAGACCAAAGGCAAGGCAGTAAATGGAAAGTGTAAAGAACCCACCAAGAAACACAAACATTTTCTGAAAAGGGGGTGTATGGGGATATGTAGGTATGCATCCTTGAGATTCAAATAAGCTAAGAAAGCTTGAGGGGGAATCAGGGGCAGAAGAGTAAGTAAGGATAGCATTCTGAAGGAAAGCACCACCAGGAAGGTGTTTAACAGGGAAATATCTAAGATAGGCCTCCAAGGGCCATCTTTCCTTGGAACTAGAAACATCCTGGAGTAAACCCCCCCTCCCCTGCTGGTCTTCAGGGACAAGACTGAATGGTGCCTTGTTTGGAAAGTTGATCCAGAATCAAGGGAAACAAATGCAGTTGACTAGAGGGAGGTTGAGGAATTCCCTGGAATGGTGGGAGGGTATTCCAAGTCATAAAATATCCATTTTGTATGACTGAAACCACTCAGGAGTCCTGAGTGATCTCCATCCGAGCTGGTAGGGAGAGGAGGAGGCGAAGGGACAGAGGAGTATGACTTGGAAGAAGGTGCAAGGCATCACAGAGGACTTTGTCTTGGCTGAAAGGGCTGTTGAGGAGGGGTCACAGCAGCAGCTGTAGAAGTGACAGTCTTGGTCTGTGGGTGCCTCCTGAAAGGCTTGCAGGGGTCTAGTTCCAGAAGGAACAGAAGTGGAGGAATGAGCAGATTTCCTAATAAAGTAAGTCTTAACAGGAAAATTTCTATGAAATTTTGGAACTGGTGAAACCAGAAGGTGTTTCAAATCCTTGAGTTCCTTGCCTTTTTCCTGCAGTGACTTAAACAACTCTGCAGCTGCTTTTCCAAACAGTGAGGAATTCTCAAGAGAAGCATCAAGCAATTTTGCCTTGATGTCATCAGGAAGTGCCTAGAGGTGCAGCCAGAAATGTCTTCTCAAAACAGAAGCTGCTGGTCTAGCAGATGCCTCCACTGCATCATAACTACACTTGATAGATTGTCTAGCTACCTGACAGGAAGATGATACCAGAACAAGGGCCTGAGATATTGCCTCTGAATCTGGCAATGAGGAGAGAGCCTGGGAGGCCTGAGTAAGCAAGGCTAGAGGATACCTGGACATGAATGTCTGATAATTAACTGCCCTGATTGCCAAATACATTCTTGCCCAACCTTTCCAAAATTTCACTTTCCTTATCATAAGGGAGTAACTTGGTAGAAGGTGATAACCATGAGAGCTTATCTGAGGTAATGGAAATCACATCATGGTCAGCTGAGGGGCATTTAAAAAGAAATTTGCAATCCTCAGGGACATTACAGAAATGATCAGGTCTCTTTGAGGCAGGGGCTTAGAGTCAGGGGTTTTAGATGCAGCCTTGCAAACATGTAAAAAGGCTGGCAAAACTGAAGGGACTCATTTTATTAACAGTTTCCCCAAAGGAAAGCTCTTCCATGGGAGAATCCCCCCCATTAGACTCCTCTTCTGGGGAAGCATACTCCAGGGGAGAGGGAATTTGAGTGGAGTACGCTAAAGAGTCTTCATCAGATGAAGACTCCTCAGAATCTGTGTCATGAATTTGAAGTTCTGCAGGCTGTCCTTAAGTAAGGCCTTGGACCATGGATGGTTGCACTGGAGAAGTGGCAAAGGCTGGGCCCGCTATGTGTGAAAGTGAAGCCGCAGGCCTCAAAGCCATCATGGCCTTAATAAGGCCCTGCAAAAAAACTTCCCAATCCAATATAGGGGTAGAAGGAGCAGGAACATGCCTAGTCTTTTGTTTCTTCACAGGCTTTTCCTGTTGAGGATAGAAGGCAGACATAGGCCAAACCTCCAGTAATTCTTTGGATAAGGAAGCTGGAGCAGTTCCTGAGATCTCTGAAATCACTAGCCACAGTTCCCCCAAGTTATCCGAATAGGATGTCTTCATAGCTTTGGACTTGCTAGGATCTTGCACTCCTGATGACTTCGATCCTGGTACCCACCAAGGGAGCAGACTCTACCTCTGATCATACCGCCAGGTTTTCATCAACCTCAAAGGGTACATCAGAGGAAGAAGGCGCAGTTAAAGAGGATCTGGGCCTAGGTTTGCTAACCTTCCTCTTTATAGAAAGCCCAGAAGTACTCGAGGAACCCTCCATAACATCCCTAGACAGACATTTAATTCTTTGGTTTTCTAAGTATAAATTCAAAGCCGACAGACAACTGCGTAAAGATTTGGGGATGAAGGCTTGACTAACAGAACAGGACCGGTGGTCGTGAGTAGGCCCTAAGCAAAACAAGCACAGCTTGTTACTATCTTTAGGTGGAATTTGCCTTCCCCACCTACACTTGTCCTTCCTGGATGACATTAACAAAACAAAAGCCAGTAGCAATATATTAAATCTCCTATGGGGTATTTATCTGAAGCTGTAAGACGAACCACAGGGATTCAATGGCAGACCGAATGTACAAGTCAACTTTTCCAAATGGCAAAAAAGTTCTGAAGATGGTAGATGCAGATGTCCCTTTTATGGCTGACGTCTGGGCCTATGTGCGATGTCCCACATACAGGCAGTGGCTGTAAGCACTTGTATACAGCCAAGACGCTGGGTCAGTTGGGTGGAATACAACCATATGTAAAGAATACTGCAAAACTGACTTAAAGGACATTCTTAAGAACACCTGAATGCTGCGATTTTGTGATGCCACACATGGCTGAAGGTTCAATGGGAACAGTTTCTTAACATTCACTTTCCAGATACTAAGACTATTTTGATAAACACGTCACTTTTGTGAAGAAAACCCCAACAAAATTAAATAGAAGCAGTGGAAAAATTAACTTCTTACCAGCAGTTATACCCCAGTACAAGTTTAAAAAAAATACAAGATGAAATTCTTAACATATATATTAGTACAGCAAAATAATGCACCAAACATAAAAAATGTTAAGAAAAATAAACAAACAAATACCCCCTGATAATATTGAGCAATAAAAAGGGTAAGAATGGTGTATAAAGTCATATAACTTAGATTCACTCTAACAGAGGAATAATGCATGGCCTTAAGATGTTCTGATCTTGAGAAATAAGTACACTGAATAACAAGTTTCTTATGGATTGATGTACCTTCGATACTCCATCATACTAAAACAATACAGAAACTAAATGGTTTAGCAGGAGCAGCTTAAATACTGCATAAAAACCTGTGCTTCTATTTGTCTAATGTCAAAGCTACAGAAAAAAATCTCCTTGGTAGCCCTGCAAGGATGATGCTGCATTACTTAAGGAGGACTTCCTCTCCTCAGAGCCTGGATAAGTTATCACTCATACCAAAAGTAGTGAAAGGCATCTTAGGCTAACCATCTAGCTTGTTGGTTTGAAACTGGTTCGCTGATGGAACTTCAAACAGTTAGGAATTTGGACATAGTACTTGCGCTTTTAATTTAAGTATGTTCCTATACCTCTATTATTCTATGAAAAGATTGTTTTCCTTTCTTACTATCCTGGCTATAATTTTCAGATACAGATTCAAATACAAGAGAAGTTTCTTTCTAGTACTGCTTCACTGTAGCTCTTTCAAAAGAGTACTGAGGCTTTTTCAATTCATTAAGAATTGAAGCCTGATTTGTGCCTCTGGTCAAAATCCAAAATTAAAAGGACCATTGGCGGTCAATCTGTTACATCCAGTCAGTAAATCAATTACTGTTAAACACACAATTTCTGAAAAATATGAATGCCTAGTCAGTTCAAATAAGGAGAGTTGCACATAACTACAGGTAGTCCCCGGGTTACAGACATCTGACATAAGGACAGCCCACAGATAAGAACAGTCTGCGGCAATGTCGAAAATAATATGAAAATAAATAAAAAATCTTTTAAGTTGCCCAAATCTTACCTTGGAAATTAAGAATTAGGTTGTACTTTCCATTTCCCTGTTGTGAAGCTGCTCACACATCTTATTAGAGCCGTTACTCCCGCCTTCATGGAGAATAAGAGATCCGATTGGTTAAGACATTGCTGTGTTGGTGATCTGATTGGTCAAGACCACTGTTTTGTACAATACAATACTGAAGCAGTTACTGTACTGCACAGTAGAATGGGCAAATGATATTGCATCTCACTAGGGTCTAGGTGACAATAGGAGGTATGGCAGTGGTCTGAAATTTCAGGAAAGACTGGAAAACATGTGTGGGTGACGCCTAGAAAATTCACCCAGGGGATCACTCCAGTGGCTCTAATCGACACAGACACTGGAAACTAAGGTCGGGTGGCAGGATGCCAGGGTAATCCTATGGGCAGAGTTTGTAAAGGCTCCAGGGTCATTAGCCTAGTACACACCTATGAACCTGTAGTACAGAAATGTGAAGCTTAACAAGAGGCAAGTTTAACATATATTTTTTTTTGGTATGGAACATTCTACTGTACTGTAGTGTATGAACACAATTGCTGTATTGTTACTACACTATTCTTACTATTGTTACTACTACAGTATACAGTATTATGTTTAAGATTTTTTTTTTATTTGGAAGTGTTTCTAAAGTGTTTTATATGCAAAGAAAAGTAAAATAAATACTAGACTGAGGCAAACATTTGACTAAGTGACATTTAATAAAAACCATATGTACTTGTTTAGACTTGCATACAAATTTGACTTAAGGACAGACTAAAAACAGATCTTGTCCTTAACCTGAGGACTGCCTGCATTGTTTCAAGTACTCTGCACAAGCAAATTTCCAGTGTGCTTCAAATTATATCAAAACAATATGCAATATAACAGACGTATGCAAATTAAGCTAGCAAAGTAATTAAAATGCAGGGCAAAAAAGAAAGAAAGAAAAAAACACAAGTTTTGCATACAGAAGAAACGGCACTTAAGAAAAATCCTTAAATCAGTGTGTCAAATAAACTTCAAGCCATTCAAGAGTCAAACTCAATAAGGTCTTTTCCCTGCTGAGTCTACTTTCTTCCAGAGGCCATTTTTCTGTTAGCCTTTACAATACACCCTTTCAGGTATCATAAACACATTCCATTAACATCAGGCCTTTTCTCTTAAGGTATCACCACCTCTCCTACCATATTAATATCGCTGACTACAACCAGTTTAACCTTAACAGATGGGGTCAGATCCTAGACTGAGACTGTTCACCTGTCCACATTTCACATGGCTGCAGAAAAAAAAAGATCAGTGAGGATAGCAATAACCTATTAAAACTTAAAACACTAATCCCAATCACCACCATTTACTTATACACAACTCTAATACAACATATTCAGAGGTGACTACAAAAATACATCTTTAAAGACGTGTGTATTTCTGACCATGGACCTTTTTTTCCACGAGCACATGAAACAACATCCAGATCAGCTGCAAGTTCTAGGAGCACTCAGTGATATTTGCTATATAGTCCACCTTTTCCTCCTACTCAGAGCCTCCTCAAACACTTGGTCTAAAATAATATTCCTTTCACCTGCCATCCAATAACAGTAACTCACAGTACTTCTACAACTCAAGTACAAGTAAGATAATTAGTTTTGTTTTCTCCTGCAGCTATTCCACCCAACTTGTGCCTTAATCTCTCCCTTTTTAACAAAGCTATTAAAACTATATTTACAAATGAAGGAAGGGTCACTATTGTTTTAATTTAACTAGACAAAGGAAACTAATAAGGACATCAAAATTAAAGCAAGCTCTAAGGTGAAGCCTTTTATCTATTCAGTGATTTTTACCATTAAAAAACACGAGTTAAACGCCTACTCAGAAGTGAAAGAAAAGGTGTTCTACTTTGTGTTAGTATAACTGAAAGTTAGTACTAAGGAGATGCTGAAGCAAACATACAAGGAAAGAACATGAAAGCAGTGTCTACACATCACTAGGATACGTCAACAAAGACAAGACACACACACACTATGCTACAGCTGCATTTTCCTCAATGGTGTTCAAAGAATGGTCTGCTTCAAATTCATGATACCTATCACCCAGTGTTGTTCTGGTCCTGTTGTCAACTCTTTGAAGTCACAAATCTAAATTTTATTACAGAAGGAATTGCAAGGTTACAGAGGAAGGACTGCAACCTCACAATTAGGCCCAACAGGATCAGAAGATCACAAAGAACAGACAGAATTACCAAGCCCGACTAACAGCTAGAGACAAAGAGGAAAAGACAAACAAGGAACATGACAAGTGAAAGTGGAACTCTGTTAAAAACATAATAATGGTTAATCAACACAGCAGTCAACAGAACAAGCAAAAAATTAAATGCACATCACTTGGCCCAATCAAGTATGAAAACAGCAAGTGATAAAGAAAAGGGTAGCTTCTTACCTTTATAAACTTGCTGCAAGTGAGCAGGAAGAGAGGAGTGAGAAGGGGTTGTTGTGTGCGAAGAGCTACTCTGTAAACTCTTCAATAAATCTGGATGGGGAAAAAAACAACCGTTTGAGGCCCAACAATTGCCAAATGAGGAGGACACACAACTCAGGAATACACGAGGGAAAACACAGCAAATAACATCCTTTCCCTAAAAGGAAGTATTTTAACAGGCCATAAGGCTTGGTGGGATTGCAACAGACAGCAGTGAATCATCAACTTGCATTCTGGATTGAAGGCTGGAAGTGGACAGACATTTTTTAAAAATGTATTTCTAAAAGAGAAATACTGTTCCTAACAAACTCTGGAATTACACTGGCATGTTTTTTTGAATGCATAACAACTGTTCTCCCTACTACGGTCTAAACTGTATAACCCCACGACTGTGTAACACCTTAGTAATGATTCATCTAAACCAAACACTGCTCCATTTATGCAGTTCTGACTAAACAACAAAAAAGTCTTGGGTATCAGCAGCTCAATCATATATTTTGAGGCAGGACTTGTCAGTTTGGGAAGTAGGAATGATTTACAGACAGTAGAAGATTTATGACTACTTCCTAACTAGACTGTGCTGTCTTAGAAGAAACAGGCTTACAAAAGTATAGCTATGCGAGACACTTGCCATAACAGTCACTGTTTCAGTAGGATCTTTATTGCAGTACAATTTCTTACCTACTGGAATTAACTGCAGGAAAATGTCTAGCCAGCATAACTCTCCAGATCTGTGGAAGACTGGCAAAGGGCAGTTCCTCCCCAAAATGCAGATACAGGCATGTGTCCCCGAACAAGAGAGGCAGTCAGCCTGTACCACATTCTGTTCTATTTTGCTGGTGAGAGAAGGAACAAATGTGTTTGGAAAACAGAATAGCCCTTCATGTCTTTACAAAATTTGACAATTTAAAAAGAGACAAAGACAGACAGACTGGGCAATGGTTTCCCTACACCTCAGCAAATGCAAACTAGATGAGTGAGGTTCTATCTGGTAAAGATCAACATGTTGATGCTGAACTCTGTGGTCACAGTTTTCCATAGGAAATCCCTGCCAGTACCATGTTTTTAGCAGTGATTTATCTGTTTAGAGAGTTTTTCTTTTTTCTTTGTGTTGGTGGGACTATGGAGTTAGTACAAATAAAATCAGAGGGCATGGAGGGCTTGTCCTCTGCAAAAAAGTTAACATTAAATGTTTGCTTCCAGTTGAATTCTTGATTAGTTGCGCTTACTGGGATTAGAAAACGTGTGAAGTATAAGACAACTTATCATTTCTGAGGAGGAGTTAATTCCCTGAGAAGGAAGCAACTCTTCCAATTAGCAGGGAAAAAAAAAACAGTTTGATAAGGAAAGAGACTATATTCCCTGCTATAGCTTCGCCAGGCAGCAAAGAAAACAATACCACAAGAGTAGGCCCATCTGAAGCACAGGAGCCTGAGCTGGCAATACAGTTGATGGCATATGCTGCTCATGTATTTCAGTATTTCTGGAAAAGCACTAGTAAGGGGTAACCACTTATATTCTGCACTTTATTTCATCCTCTTACTACATTATGCTGATTTCTCCATTGGGTTAATTTTCACTAGAAGGGTAAGAGAAAGGAGATCTTCACAAAAACATAAATGGAACAACTCTTCAAACCACATCAAAGAAAGACAAGGAAATCCACTGACAGTACATGTGGTTCTCGCCTTCTGCTGGAACATTTTCAACTTCCCAATATGTCCATTTATATACCAATCCTGAACCAACAATAAATCAATTAAGCTTTCCCAATTACATTAATTACATCTTTTAAGTGGATACTTCACCACACAACCATTTTTTTTTTAAATTGCAAACACTCTGAAAAGAAATATTATTCAACCTATAAACAATACTACTGTTAAACAAAATTTCATTCATAACAAAATTTAAATACAACTGTAGTACTTTTGTTATTACAAATAAATATCTACCTGTTAGTATATAAATATATAAATGCATATATGTACAAAATATGCATCTATATCAAATATTTTCACATTTAAATGCATTCAGTATAAATACATAAAATATTAATTCGCACACTAAATGCAATTTCTTAACAAAATATTATACGTTCTTTTAAACTTAATTTTATAACCTTTGTTGACTTTGATTCAAATGTATTACTAAGCTGTATCAAATATTAAGATTGTTTTCCAAATTCACTCTCCTGTTTTGGAGAATATAATCAGGCAAGCTTTGGAAATAGTGAGTCATGACACTTCCATTGGATGTTTGTTTTCAAAGCATATAACCTTTTCCTATGGCAGATATTGTAATTTAAAAGAATTATTGAATAAAAAAGGTTTAAAATCAAGACATTCTGATGCCATGGGGAAGACAGTAAGATCGTATGGCTGTGGAACATGTTCAGTCTGTCACAGGGTGAAAAATTTAGATGGCACAAAGATTAATGTCAGACTATACAAGGCTAATGAATACTATAACGGTGATAGTTGTGGAGTGATCTACATAATAGGATGCAATTGTGACCCTATTTTTTAGTATATTGGTCAAACTACGAGGAAGGTTAAGGTGTGTATTATGGAACATTTAGGGAATCTGAGAAGGAAAATAAGCTGAAAGTCCAGTAGCCATGCACTTCTTGTCAAAAAATAAAGGGATATAAAATAATTTATTTTTTAGTATTCTTGCAAGCCTCACGTCTTTAGGTGGTAATTTTAAACATCAGTTGAACAGACTGGAAAGTCGTATGATTATTAATTTTCATACTTTACATCCCCAAGGAATGAATTTGGAAAACAATCTTAATATTTGACACAGCTTAGTAATCCATCTGAATCAAAGTCAACAAAGGTTATAAAATTAAGTTTAAAAGAATGTATAATATTTTGTTAAGAAATTGTATTTAGTGTGTGAATTAATATTTGATGTATTTATACTGAATGCATTTAAATGTGAAAATATTTGATATGGATTCATACTTTTGTCCATATATACATTTATATATTTATACATTAACAGGTAGATATTTATTTGTATAACAAAAGTACTACAGTTGTAATTAAATATTGTTATGAATGAATTTGTGTTTAACAGGGGTATTGTTTATAGGCTGAATAATATTTCTTTTCAGAGTGTTTGCAATTTAAAAAAAAACTGGTATTGTGGTGAAGTATCCACTTAAAAGATGTAATTAATGTAATTGGGAAAGCTTAATTTATTTACTGTTGGTTCAGGATTATAAAGGGACATATTGGGAAGCTGAAATATTCTAGCAGAAGGCGAGAAGCCGAGGTACCAGAACAGTTGTAATAAAGAACCACATGTCCTGTCGGTGGACTTCCTTGTTTTTCTTTGATGTGGTTTAAAGAGAAAGGAGACCAGAGTTCTTTTTACTTTGTTGTGCCACTAACTTCATACAGAGGTCAGATGTTCTTGTAAATGTAATTTCAGGTTCAGAAGTTCCAGGTCTCTGTTATATAGCCTAGAAGGATGTAGTAGGACCGAATGACATTACAATTTCCAGACAGACAGAGAACAGAGGCTGATGACAAAGACAGAAGCTGGGAAGCTGCCTAAATGCAGCTAACATCCTTGGGCCTATCTGCAGCTACTGGAATAACCTTCCATCCTTGGTGTCCTTTCTGAGTGTCACTTTCAACCTACTTATAGCAGCGGTTTTTTTTTGCATTTTCTTACATGGTGAATTGTGAAGTCTCTTTAAATGAAACAGGTTGCTGAAAGGATTGAATAAGAGCCTCCAACGTCTACTGAACTAACCAAGCACAAAGTGTGGTCTATGTTTACAGCTAAAACAAAAATACATTTTACATTCAACTGCAAGGCAGTATTCTCCCATGCAGGAACAAACACTACGTTGTAGCTTTTCTATAAGATCTGGTACTTGTCCCTACATAAGTTCTTTAGGCCTGCACAAAACATGGTCTAAGAAACAAATGAAGTTTCCCAACAATATTTCACCAGTACAACAAGGTCAGCAATATTTAAAGCAGAAGAAATGCAAAACAATTCACCAACTGGAAACTTATCACTCAAGGAATCCCAAAAAACAGAAGCATTGTTTTTTTTTACTTTTTCCACTTTTCCTGCTTTATGGTTATGTTGTATTTACATGTTAATCAACATTTTACTTCAGCCTGGTACTATTGATGTATGCTTGTCTTATACCATCTTGAATTCAAAAACTTGTTTTGATTCTACAACCTTTTAATGAAGTTTATCCTGTCAATTCCTAACTGCTCTGTGTAGAATATTTTCTAACATTATCATGAATTGACTTCTCGCTTATATTTGTGGCTTTGCTCCTGCCCCTGAATAATTTCTCTTAAGATGGCATCACCTCAGTCTCAGTTTATTAATATGTGATACTTAAGCCTTTCTGGCATGTCCACACCTCTCAGCCTGGAAACATCAAATATCTGGACAAAGCCCCATGAAAAGTAGGTACAACTGGCCAAAAATCTGTATGCTGATTAGCATAAAATCACATATATAATGATATAACCCCACCCACTGCAATGGGATTGTGGGATACCAGCATTCAAATTCAAATTGAAGAACAGACAAAATATTAAACACAAAATATAACCAGAACAATAGTGTTTTATTTGTATAAACATCTGAATGCGTATCAAACTTTGAACTTCTATAAAACTAAATTACAATTTTCTTTTATAAAAATAAAATGAACTGCATTGAATCGAGCCAGATGTCGACAGCGGACAACAAGCAACAGCAGACCTTATGTAAAAAATCAGGAAAGGGGGGGGGGGTTGATGGTGATGATGACTTAATTCCAGTCAAACTTGCACTGTACTAGTCAGCTAGATTATGAAAATTCACTGGTCTTTACCTCCTCAGAAAAAAAAATTGACAGTACAGTATTCAGCAATCCATTTACATACTATGAGAGAAGAACCCATAGCCTTCTGCATCAAAAGAAAGTACACTACCTGTTGTGCTACTAACATTGCAAGCAGACTTCGCATAAGCAGCACTAAACTTCTCTTCTCCCGAAGCTCTCGACTCCTTGTAAAATCCACTTGACACTCAAGTATCTCTTTCAACTTTGCAACACAAGAAATATGGAAAAAGCCAAACATTTTTTGGGGGGGCAAAGGCCAAAAAAACAGGGACACATTTTAAAAAATGTTTGTATAATCTTGGAAAGTTGCTAGGATAAAATGTGTTACCATATGTTGAATTCAGTTCTCACTGATTTGCCAGAAAACCAGAAATTTTAAGAGGTACAAACCAAAAGTATAAGCCAAACATTCCAGGCATTCTGTGAAAATATGGACAGTTGACAGCTATGGGCTCAACTCCTTGAATCACAAGTGGTGGTGTGGGTAGAGAATTCAGGCTCTTGTTACTTGTACCCAAGGTACAGGGTTTGAACCGGAGTAGCACAAACCACCAGGTACACCTAAATGGGGCATTTTCTAGACACACACACACACACACACACACACACACACACACACACACACACACACACACACACACACACACACACAATCAAAACTGGTTTAAAATACATTCTGTGAGCAGCAATTAACTTTTGTCTTTTTGGCTTTTCCAGGTTAGGGGTCGCCACAGCGGAACTGTGGTCCGCTATTGATTGGCAGTAGATTTATTATGGTGCCGAGTTGCCAGCCTGATTCCCACCCTTCAGCGACGGCACGCCCGTTCATGCATGTCTTTCGGAGGCCACTCGACCGCAGGGAGGACATGCAGACTCCACACAGAAGGCACTCCAGCCATGAATCGAACAGCAGAACCTCTTGCTGTGAGGCAACAACGCTACCGCTGTACCACCGCAGCTAATCTGTGAGCAGCAATTAACTCCCCTTACTGAAATGAAGAATGGAAGAACCCTTAAACTGTTCTCATAGCAGGCAGCAAAAATGGTTTAAAACATGCGACCATTGTTCTGAATTGAACTGAACACTTGCTCGTTGGCAAAAATGGTTAATGCACACAGCAATTCTGTGAGCAGCAATAATCTCCCCATACTGAAATGATGAATGGAAGAAACCTTAAATCGTTCTCTTTGCAGGCAGCAACAATGCTTTAAAATATGCGACCATTCTTCTGTGAGCAGCACACACATACCTTACTGTTTTTACTGCAGGCAGCAAAAATCATTTAAAATATGCAACTGTTCTTCTGTAAGCAGCAGCAGTTAACTCCCCTTACACACAGTTAACTTCCCTTACTGTTCTGAACTGAACACTTGCTCGTGGATTTGGCAGCAAAAACGGTTCACACACACACACACACACACACACACACACACACACACACACACACACACACACACACACGCACCCCAATTCTGTCAGCAGCAATTAACTCCCCCTTACTGAAATAATGAACGGAAGAACCCTTACTTGGAACAATTCTGTGCATTCTCTTTGCAGGAAGCAAAACGGTTTAAAATATGCGACTGTTTTTAAAGAAGAATGCCCAGTTTTTTTTTAAATGAAATAAAGTAAATGTACAAAGGTGCTGCCTGGGGTAGATCGTCTCTCAATGCCCCCCCCCAGCCATAAATTTAAAGTTGCACATATAAAAAAAAAAAATCGGGAATTAAAGGGGCCACTTGGGAATTTGTGGCACCCAATCATTATTCTGTCCTCAAAACCGGTAAATGCCGAGGAATTCGGTACAGTTGAGAGGTATGGCATGTCCCTCAATCCTACTTTGCATCTTCAACAATGTATAAAACTTTTTTTAGGCTCTCTTCAAAGCCTTTTTATTTATCTACAAGAACTTGAGAAATAACAGAAAATCTAGGGGTAAACCATATTTTAAGCACTGATCAGTAGATTTGCTAAAACTGTTATTTTCACATTATGCTCTTTTATCATACTATGGCTATATGTATCATTAATGCCTTGACTTCCATTTCATGGATCTGCACAAGCATACAAGAGGCATGACATCCAAAATAATGCAAAACATAGTTTGTTGTATGACAATCTCTACAGTAGTAAAGAGAACAGTGTGACTGCAAATAAGTTTATTCAATCAATTTAACAATATTTTTCTACATTATTGAGGCATTCTTTAACAAGTGTGAGAGAACCTGTTTCTGTATTTTTAATAAACTGGACTACAGTTTGAGCTATTTTGCTGTTTGCTTACTCTTACCTAATTTGATTAAGAAAAAAAGAAGTTATGTTCTTACCATAACGTTCCACGTGAGTTCTTCATCTCGCCTTTGTTCTTACATGTGGGTATGGATCGGCTCCGAGTCGGCCGCTTTCCAAGCTCTAGGTCTCTGAGAAGCTCGAGACACAGTCCCTATCCCATGATGCTCTGCTGCCAAACCCCAGATCTAGTTTGCTGAACCCAGCAAGAAACACAACTAAGCAACCCACTATAACAAAGTAACTATTTATAATTAGTTAAGAGATAACCTGGCTGGCAAGAGGATACTAGCAAGACCAACCAGACCACCAGCCATACCCGTTCTTCCCGAACATGGAGGGGGAAGGTGGGAGGGAGTGTAAGAACAAAGGCGAGATGAACAACTCACATGGAACGTTATGGTAAGAACATAACATCTTTATGTGAAGTTGCTCAATCTCGCCGTTTGTTCTTACACGTGGGTAGCATCCCAAGCATCCTAATCCTGGGCGGCTCACGGGAGTATATTCCTGAGAACGGTGGAACCAAAGGAAGCCCTGTCCACTTTGTAATGAGTAATAAACGTATGAGGTTTGGACCAAGTAGCAGCTGCACACATGGCGTCCAAAGGTAAATGAGCTGCGTGAGCTAGGGATGTAGAAACAGCCCTGGTAGAACGAGTTTTCACTTCACGTTCTAAAGGTTGATGAATATGCAAACTTTATACAATCAGAAAGCCATTTGGACACCATAACTTTGGATACTGAAAGGCCCTTCATATTGTCCACATGGGAAACAAATAGTTGATCTGATTTTCTAAATTCTTTTGTTCTGTCCAAATAAAATCTCTATTGCCTGTGAACATCAAGCTTATGCAACATGTATTCCAATTTACTGGCATGATGCCTGAAAAAAGTGGGAAGTTCACTGGACTGTTTCAAGTTCGCTTCGGAACAGACCTTCGGGAGAAAGGATGGATTTGTTCTTAGATACACCCTGTCGGGTGAAAGACCAAATAAGGGGGTCTAATAGAGAGTGCTTGAAGTTCAGAAACTATACGCACCGAAGTAATGGCCACCAAGAAAATTGTCTTCTAAGAAAGGAACTTCAAAGGACAAGAAGATGCAGGCTCAAAAGGGGGAAGCATGAGTTGAGACAGCACCAAATTTAGATTCCAGGGAGTAATCGCATGTCTGATAGGGGGTCGAAGGTGATGAGTCCCTTTCAAAAAGGCTATACATAATCTGTGGGACATAATGTTAGAACCTCAGCATCCCACATGGAAGTTAGATATGGCAGCCAATTGAACCCTCTAGTAGCGGCTGCTGCACCATCATGGAAAAGTGAAGTCAAAAATTCCAGAATGCTATGAATAGGGGCGATAAAGGGATCAATACCATGTTGAGAAGCCCAATGACCAAATTGTTTCCATTTGCTGTTATATAGTTTCCTGGTGGAGACTTTATGAGAGGAAACCAGAATATGCTGAACCGCGGGAGACAAATCATGAGACCTGGCTAGGTTGGGAAGTGGAGCAGCCAAGCTGTAAGTTTGAGGGAGACAGGAGAGGGGTGAAGAACTCCCGACGAATGTGTCAAAAGGTCTGGCACTGGGTCCAGAACCCACGGTTCTACCACTTGGTATTGTTGAAGGAAGGGGAACCATATCTGCTGAGGCCAAAACGGGGCTATCAGAACAACAGTCCTTCCCAGGCTTTTGGCTTTCTGTAAAAATTTGGGGATCAGCAGGGATGGAGGAAAGGCATATAGGAGACCCGAGGGCCAATCGTGTACGAGTGCGTCCCTTGGGACGTCCCCCGGTGGAGGGTACAGGGCAAAGTAGCTTCTGCATTTGGCATTCATCGGGGATGCAAAAAGGTCGCATCAAGGCTGGCCCCATTTGCAGAATATCATTTCAGCCACTCATTCCTTGAGGGACCACTCGTGAGGCAACATAATGGCTCTGTTCAATTTGTCCACTATCATGTTGGATGACCCCGGGATGTGGGTTGCTATCAGGAAGCGCCCGGTAAATACAGCCCACTGCCAAATTCTCAGGGCCTCTCGGCATAAGGGGTAAGATCTGGTTCCCCTTTTGTTGTTGATGTACCAGACTACTGACATGTTGTCTGTCTGTACTGCAATCGTCTCTCGAGGTAGAGAGTCGTGAAAGTGTTGCAACACTAGGAACACTGCTCTCAACTCCAAGACATTGATGTGCAAACTGGATTCCATCTCTGACCAAGTATCTTGGACAGTTCTTCCCTGACAACCCACCCCCACCCTATCAGGGAAGCATCCGTGGTCGCTGTGGAAGGGGGGAGTACAAACGGACGACCTACAGTAACTTGGTGGCTGTTCAACCACCAAAGGGGGTCCTTTTTGCAAGTGTTTGTCAGCAGAATCTTGTGTGACATTGGAAGCTGTTGATAAGACCACTGTGTGAAGAGTAACCACTGGAGTATCCTCATGTGCATACGCCCTAGGGGAACCGCTATGAGAGTCGCTGCCATGCTGCCTAACAGCTTCAGAACTTGGAATGCAGGGACTTTCTTTACCATCAACAAAAGGGATACTTGGTTCCGTAAAGAGATTACTCGTTCTTGAGGCAATCTGACCAGGGTAGTGTTGGTGTCTAGATCTGCTCCTATAAAGGAAATATGCTGCGACGGCGATAAAGCAGATTTTTCGAAATTTAAGGTTATGCCCAATTGGGAGCACAGGCTGATAGTGTAATCTCTGGCGTGAATCAGTTGATGCCTGGTGGTGGCAGTGAGGAGCCAGTCGTCGAGATATGGAAACACCCGAAATCCTAAACGTCTCAGGTGAGCCGTGACCACTGACATGCATTTGGTGAACACTCTGGGGGCTGTGGTGAGACCAAAGGGCAGAGCTCGGAATTGGTAGTGATTGGCCACCACCCAGAAACGCAAGTGATCTCTGGATGCCCTGGCCATTTTGATGTGGTAGTAAGCATCCTTGCAATCTATCGAGCACATCTAACCACCCTTTTCAAGAAACGGAAGTATCGACTGAAGCGTGACCATCCGGAACTTTCCTTTTCGACAAAGGCATTTAGTTTGCTGAGGTCTAAGATGGGCCTCCAGTCCCCTGTTTTCTTTGGAACTAAAAAGAACCTGGAGTACGTTCTGGATCCTACCTGGTCCGTCGAGACTGGCTGGATGACTCTTGTTTTCCAGCGGCCTTTGAATTTCTATGGCTGCTAGATTCCGCAGACTGGGTGGAACGTCTGGGATTCTTGCATGAATGGAAGGGGATTCTGAAAAGGGAATGATGTAACCTCTGGTAATTATGCTTTTTACCCAAGAATCTGATGTAATTCCTAGCCAGGCGTCACGGTATAAAGCTAAGCGACCGCCGACTGCCTCCAGAGCAGGACGGTCTGGCCTGCTCTCAGAAGCACTGATAGGGCTTGCCAAGGAACTGCTCCCTGTCAACCTGGTTCTGTGGACCCCCTCTGCTGCTTGGGCAGCATCTACCATTATACCCCCCCCTCCTCTGCCCCTGGAGGGGAGTTCACTACGTGTGTTCTGGAAAGCTCCTTGGGACTTCTGGAACCACATTTTTCCACCTTTCTGCCCTTTGGGGTATGGTCTAGTGGTAGTGGAAAAATGGACTCCTACATCAGATAGAGTCTTTCCTTCCTGCTCACACCTAGTGAGTGTCTCCTTGACTTTAGGCCCAAACAAGGAAGAGCCATCAAATGGGGGTATTAACAAAGGAAGACTTGAAGGCATCCGCAAAGGAGCATAAGCGCATCCAGGATTGTCTCCGCAGAGCTATCGCTGAACCTGCTGCCCGGCTCGATCCCTCGGCTGCATAAGAAATGAGCCGCATGGACGAGTTTACAATGGAATTAAGGGTGTTAAGGTGTGCCATCACTTTCTCTGAGACAACATCATCTGTGTTGCCCTGTAGAGTATCTCCAAGTTCTTTGAGGAGATCTCATTGAAGACAGGTAAAGTGCGTTAAATAGTTAAGCTATCTCATTGCAAATGTCGCAGAACTAAAGATGCGTTTCCCATATCTGTCCATCGTCCTGGAATCTTTATTAGGAGGATGGACAGAAGAAGAGGTCTCTGACAACTCTTTGTTGGTGGCCGCTGCCACCACCACGGCATCAACGGGGACTCCCTCTGTAAGAAAGGACTTATCCTGAGGGGAGGTGATAAATTTGTTGGGCCTCTGAGGGACCGGTTTCATGGAATCAGGAGACTCCCACGCCTTTCGAGCAATCAAGTCCATTAATTCGTCGAAAGGCGGAGTAACCCAGGAGGTGGAAGGTTGAGACCCAAAGGCCTTCAGGAGCACTGACTGATCCTCAGTAGGGGTAAGGGACTACCAGTCACCCCTCTGCTTGAGTATTTCTAGGATGTCTGCAAATGAGACATCCTCTGAGGGGGACCCTTCTGATTCCTCTAAGTCAGTGTCTGATGTCAAGGATTCCTGAGGGGAATCCAAGTGCCTCCTCTTGCATAGTCTCTTTCTAGGGACTTCATCAGTGGGGGCATCTGGTGAAGTCTCCGTAGAGCAGGGGTTACCTGAGGCTCTGGGTCTCGACGCTTGGTAGGAACCTGTGATGTAGAGACAGAACGGGGCTCTTTAGTGGAGGAAGAGGAAGGATCTGAAGAGGTAAAAGTCTTAGCAGACATGACCTTCCTCATGGCGTCGAAGGCACCGGTGTCTCAGCCTAAGGAGTCCACTGGTTCCAAAGAAGACGGCAGTCTCCTCAGGGCAGAGACCACGGGCTCCAAACCAGAGGACGGAGCCAAGCTCAACTGTGCCGATGCCCCGAGAGGAAGAGTTGGAACCGAAGCCTCGGTTCGACTCTCTCCCCCGGAACCAGCGAGAGAGTGTCGGCTCCAAGACCCTTCGATCGGAACCGAAGATGTCAAGGTCGACGGGCCCGAAGGCACCGGAATAGGCTTCGGCTCCGAGGGTTCCACAACTATCAGGTCCTCACCTTCCAGCTCAGAAGGCTCGAGTGGTCTCGGAGGAGGAGCAGAAATCGTGACGGGGGGGGGGGTGTCGGGCTTCGATGCCAGATGAGATGAAGCCGAAAGCAATTTGGCAAAGGCCAGGTTCTCCAAGAGTTTCTGCACCACACTGTCCACATCTACATCCGAGAGGGTCCTGGAAGAACAGGTCGAAGGAGCCGAAGAATGCACTGACCGAAGGAACGGAGACTTTAAAACCTCCGATACCGGTTCCAACCTCGGGACTTGGCTCTGAGACAAAGGTTCGGTGCTCGGCTCATTGGGCTGAGGAGCAGGCGACCGAATCTTCCCCGAGGTGCTCGGAGCCGATGGCTTGGGCTCCGATGACACCTTGGAAGACTTCGATCCCTTCGAAGATTTGGAGGTCTGTTCAGACTTATCTAAAGACTCTAGGAAGTCTGACTTTATCAATAAGCTTCCTACGCCTTTCCAGCATAACTCTGCCACTAAAAGAGTGGCAGATGGAACAGTCCTCTTGCAGGTGTAAAGGCCCTAAGCAATAAACGCAAGTAGTATGGTGGTCGGTGATGGACATCATCTGTCCACAGCCACACCGCTTGAACCCTGATCTCTGTTTCTCGGACATATGTAAAAACGAGTGAACAGCACAATTGCTAAAGGTTCAGATCCTTGAACTTTACAGATATTAAGACCACTAACAATCACACAAAATGTTCAGATCCCTGAACACTCACTAACTCTATTTCACAAAAACAACAAGCATTAGCAAACAAGGTAGAATAACTGACAGAGCCCTGTCAAAAAATGCAACCAATGAAACGTCCAAAGGCCTAGGAGCAACCGCTCCTAAGAAAGCACACAAAGCACACGCTAAGTATCTCAAAAAAAACACAAACAGGAAATATTTAAACTACTACTACTACTATATATCAAAAACTATCACAAGTATTGACAATTTTCTGTTGAAAGACAAGAAAAAAAGGTACTGGCTCGAGCTTCTTGCAAAGAGCGTGAGATCCGTTGCAGCAGTAAACTAGATCTGGGGTTTGGCAGCAGAGAATCATGGGATAGGGACTGTGTCTCGAGCTTCTCAGAGATCTAGAGCTTTGAAAGCGGCCGACTCGGAGCCGATGGATCGGCTCCATACCCACATGTAAGAACAAATGGCGAGATTGAACAACTTCACATCAAAATGTTTAAAACTGTATTAGCAGCAGAGTGGAAAGGTACAAAAAAGTGAACTGAAAGTCCAAAGTACTTGCTCATCATTTTGTCTTAATATTTAATGTAAGTACCTGCCCAAATTTCTCAAAATCTGCAAGTAAAATGTTGCCTGTAAGGGATTCTGACAAAACTCCAAAAACATGTTATTCTATAAGATTATCATGAGATAGACATGGATCAAAGATATTGCCAAAATGGCTTATAGATGCCACAAAGCTAACTTTCTGTAATATACCCAATCTCACCTTGTTTCAAACTGGAAGACGCACTAGAATCTAATCAACATCATCGCTGGCTGTAAACAAGCTATCAACTTTCTCCAAATCAGATCCAAGGAGTGACTCGCTACAAATCTATCAGACTGAACGGCCAGATAACGGCCAGATGAAACAGGATTAGTAGTTTTAAGTAGGTGGTAACAGCCACCCTTCCCCATCAGTAATCTCCATACTGCTAAAAACTGGCCATTATTGTTTTTTCTTCCCCATCCTTTACTGCAGTTACCACTTTTGTGTTGTTATTACTCTCATTTTCCTTTATCCTTGATATTCTGCTGAATGTCTACCCTGAAATCATTTCTTTGTCAAATTCAAATGTTCATTTTTATTCAAATGTGTCTCCTGTAACATTGCTATTTGCACCCTGTGGCTTAATATAATCCAATACTCTTTGCCTTTTGTCTATACCTGCAAGGCCATTTAAATTCCATGTTAATACCGACAAAAGAAACCATTCTGAAAAAAGTCATATCCTACATATGCACGACAGTTCCTCTGAAAAAGACATTATGGACTCACCACAACATACCATCTGTGTTGTCCATTTTCATAGCTCTTGGTGACCATAAAGCTCTCGAGCTTCTCCCTTACCCACAATGCACCACCCCAAACATATCTCAGATCTTGTTTACTAGATTAGAATAAGTAAGAAATATTACTACCAATTTCTGCTTACAGAAAGCCATTACCTGGAGCTCAATGGAAGGACCACAGGAGTCTTTAAAAACTTCCGTTCTTCCAGAAGTCATTGGTGAATGGTTGGGGGTTGGTGGGAGGGAGTTGAGGAAGACTGAAAATGGACAATATACACGGAACATTATGGTGAGTCCATAACTTTATCTGATGTTGTCAACTTTTATTCATTCCTCAACTGCTGGGAAAGAGTCCCCAGCTACCTGAAATCCTGGGTGGTTTGTGAGGAAGGATATTCCTAAGCATGGTTGAACCAAAGTTTGCTCTTCCCCTTGAGAACTTATCTAGTTTGTAATGAGTAATACAGGTTATGAGGATTAACCCAAGTTGCAGCTGCACATATGTCATCCATGGAATGTCTGGATAAAAACACTGATGAAGTTGCTATGGATCTAGTTGAGTGGGCTCTTTAAGGTTTTGGTAATGAAATACCTAATGTAATGTAGACAAAAGATACACAGTCAGTAAGCCATCTTGCTAAGGTTACTTTTGTAACTGATTTTACCTAATTTGGCATCCTCAAACGAAACAAATAATTGATGAGAGTTTCTAAATTCTTTTGTCCCTTGTAAACAGAAACATAACTGTCTATGAACAGCTAACAAGTGCTACATGTATTCTCCTTTCTTTTCAAATTTTCGAAAGAAGACAGGCAGATTAATAGACTTGTTGATGTTGGATTCTGACACCACCTTAAGAAGGAAAGAAGGGTTGGTTTGCAATGTTACTCTGTCCTTATGAAAAATCAGGTATGGAGGTTTGGAGGACAAAGCTTGAAGTTCAAAAATTCTTCTAACAGAGGCAATGGCCACTAGAAAGATACTTTTACAGGTCAGAAATTTAAGATCACATTTTGCTGCTGGCTCAAAAGGGGGAATGATTTAAGGCCTGAAGTATTAAGTTCAAGTCCCGTAGTGGAGTAGGGTCTTTATAAGATGGTCTCCACAGAAGAGTGCTTCTCAAGGAGGGCTTGCAAAGCTTAGATGAAGCCAGGGAAGAATATTCAAAACCAATATGGAAGTTAGAGACTGCTGCTAACTTAACTCTAGTGGTTGAGAAACTAGCTCCTTCATTAAAAATTATCAAAAATTCAAGGAGACACTGTGCAGGGGTTGAAAAAGGGTCAATATGTTTTTGATGTGCTCAAAACACAAACCTCTGCCATTTACTTCTGTAAAGTTTCCTTACAGAACCTTTATGGGAAGATAAAAGTATACGAATGACAGGGGAAGACAGCATAGGTTGCCTGGCTATTAAACGAAGTGAAGAAACCATGCAGTCAGCTTTAGGTTTAAGACATCCGGATGAATCATTCCTGTCGGGTGAGACAGGAGGTCTGGAATTGGATCCAGAATCCAAAGTTGGTAGACTAGATGAGGCCAAAGAAAGGGGAACCAATTCTGTCGAGGCCAGTAAGGTGCAATGAGGATGACTTTGCTCTTCAACCTGGCAGATTTCTGGAGAAATTTGGGGCTCAAGGGAGTATGGGGATAAGCACAGAGAAGACCGGTGGGCCAATCATGCAGCAGAGCATCCCTCGGCGATTCCCCGGTGGGGGGATCAGGGCAAAGTTGCTGCTGCACTTGCTGTTTAGGGGAGAAGCAAAAAGATTGCAACAAGCTGGCCCAATTGATGGAAAATCATTTCTATCACTTTTGTTGTTGAGGGACCACTCATAAGGTAGTAGAATGGACATGGTCAGTTTGTCTGCTATCACGCTGGACTTCGCTGGGATGTGTGTTGCTATCAGAAAGTGGTTGGAAGAGATTGCCCAATGCCACACTCTGAAGGCTTCTCAGCATGAGGGGTAAGATCTGTTTCCTCCTTGTTTGTTTATGTACCAAACTACAGACATATTATCAACCTGAATCGCAATCATTCCTGAAGGGAGAGAATCTTGAAATGTTTCCAATGCTAAGAAAACTGCTTTTGTTTCTAGGAAGTTGATATGTGTGTTGGCCTCTTCGGGGGACCAAGTGCCTTGGACTGTTTTCCCTAGGAAGTGCCTCCCACCCAATCTGGAATGTGTCCATGCTCACTATGGCCTTGGGCTGAGGCAGACAAAGGATGGCTTTGAAGAACTTGATCTGATCGAATCCACCACCTAAGATATGTTTTGCATGCTTGAGTGATTTTTATTTGGACTGACATGCATTGATAAAGAATCGACCATGGAGTTGCTAGCATCCATTGAAGAATCTTCATGTGGAATCTCACTAGAGGAACTAAAATTATGCCTCTTGACACTGACCCTAGAGCTTGTAGAATTAACTGTGCTGAAACTGTTGTACTGTGAATTATCATGTTGACCTGGAATCTGATAGTCTGTACTCCTGCAAGAGGAAGATAAGCTGCTACTGATACTGTGTTGAACATTTTTTCTATAAACTCCAGTATCTGTGAAGCTTCTAACTGAGAGTTGCTGTAATTAATTTATGGTAATTCCTTGAAGGGATCAAGTTTGGAGTACCTGATCTCTCATTCTTAAGAGTAGATGCCCAGTTGGGAAGGTAATGAGCCAGTCTAGATACAAAAATACCTGGAATCCCTGCATTCTCAAGTGAGCTGCGACCACTGCCATGCATTTGGTGAACACCCTGGGGGCTGTGGTGAGACCAGAGGGCAGGGCTCTAAACTGGTAATAACTGGCTCCCAGCCAGAAGGGTAAGTACTTTCTGGGCTGTCTGCTTATTTTTATGTGACAGTACGCATCTTGAAGGTCTATCAAGCACATACAGTCATCCTTGCCCAAAAAGGGCAAAATGGACTGAACCATGACCATCCGAAACTTCAAGTTGCTGAGATCCAAAACTGGTTTCCAGTCTCCTGTTTCCTTTGGCACTAAAAATAATCTTGAGGAACCTCTGCATTCTATTTGGTCTGGTGGAACTTCTTGGATGACATTCTTTTCTAGCAGCTTTTGTACTTCTAGTGCTGCTGCTTTCCCCTGATTGGGTGGAACATCGGGAAACTTGCATGAGGAAAATACCAGCAATGGTATACATAAGGGATACACTACGTGTAAGAAAAATATATATATAGGGATAAAAAGCCAAGAAAAATACAGCTATCTGAAAATAAGTTTGAGAGCTCATATAACCAAGTCTATTTCGCAAAAGCGGCAAATGAGATCTGAGGTATGTTAGGGTTTGGTGCTTTGTGGTTATGGGACAAGCTCAAGAGCTTTATAGTCACCATGAGCTACAGTAACGGCCAAGTCAAATCAGAGGATTGCATATGAAGCCAGCTGATGAGGAATGAATGAAAATTGACATTATCAGATTATGTGTTTCCAACCTGAAGCTTATTTACTCATAGTAATGTCAGGTAGGCTAACCATGCATGTGACTGTTTCTTCTCACCTCTATTCGAATCCATATCCCCTTTTCTCAGATTTTTTTTTTTACTTCAGCAAAACACTCAATAAACAAAAATAAATACAACTTAACTCCACCATCCCATTTTAACTCTCAGCTAATATACAAAACTACATACATTTCCTAAAAAGGAAGATTACCTCTAAATATTGGAGTAGCTGCACAATTCACTGACTACACCTACAGCCATTACTGTCTATTCTAAAATTAAGGATATCCATGTTCAAGCATGTATTACAGCCTTTGTTTCTACTTAAACAAAATGCTTTCTATTCTCATCTTATCTCTACTCCCCTCACAGATATGGAAAACAATTTGCAATTTTTCAGTAAACATTAACTTTGAACCTTAAGAAAACGGTGCACTGGTTAGCCTTAAATAAACCAACTACATTATGCATGATTACATTTAATACATTAAAGTACAGAAACTGCTGAGAAGGAAACTTGTACAACTATTTCCTTTCCATTTTCAAACTTAACTTAGTATCACTGAATTGCTTGCCAAAATCCCTTTAAATAGCAGTCATGTTGTGTCTTGTAAATTTCACTTAGAACATACTGCTCAGACCTTTATTATTAAACTGCTTACTCCAGCAGGCTCATTGTCTCTACCTACATCAGGTGCTAATAACAAAAACAGCAAGTAACTTCACAGATGCAATAAAGAACTACCATTTTTTCATGTCTTTCGTCATTTTCTCTTGTTTTTCAACCTTATTAAACAACCATCTATAGATTAAACTAAGGACATTATTATAGACCAATATTTACACATATAGACTATCATTTAATTCTACATATAACATGATCAATGCATTTTTTAAATTCAACTCCAACAAAAAGCCCAAGATCAGAGCATTATACTAATTTTAACTTGCTTCTTTCCAATCTTCCTCATCCTGCTACAGTCTATAAATGCCTGAATATATCAAAATTAAGAAAAAGTACATTTTTACTTTAATATCATTAACATATATAGCAGCCACTGATAATTCTTACCCTACCTCATATTCAAAATATGTCTGACTCCACATTATACAGAACTGCTCTACAATAACATGATATGAATATCAAGATTTTTATACAAATATTAATAATATGCTTTGGTACTGATTTTTAAGAATAAGGGTGATGTGCAGTGCTGCAGTAACTACAGAGGGATTAAATTGATCAGTCACAGCATGAAGGTATGGGAAAGAGTAGTGGAAGCTAGGTTAAGAAGGGACGTGATGATTAGTGAACAGCAGTATGGTTTCATGCCGGGGAAAGAGCACTACTGATGCAATGTTTGCTCTGAGAGTGTTGATGGAGAAGTACACAGAATGTCAGAAAGAGTTGCATTGTGTTTTTGTAGACTTAGAGAAAGCATATGACAGGGTGCCTAGAGAGGAGTTGTGGTATTGTATGAGTAAGTCAGGCGTGTCAGAGAAGTATGTAAGAGTGGTACAGGATATGTATGAGGGTAGTGCGACAGCGGTGAGGTCTGCGGTGGGAGTGACGGATGCGTTTAAGGTGGAGGTGGGGTTACATCAAGGATCAGCTCTGAGCCCTTTCTTATTTGCAATGGTGATGGACAGGTTGACAGATGAGATCAGACTGGAGTCCCCATGGACTATGATGTTTGCAGATGACATTGTGATCTGTAGTGAGAGTAGGGAACAGGTGGAGGAGACCCTGGAGAGATGGAGATATGCTCTAGAGAGAAGAGGAATGAAGGTCAGCAGGACTAAGACAGAATATATGTGTGTGAATGAGAGGGAGGACAGAAGAATGGTGAGGATGCAAGGAGTAGAGGTGGCGAAGGTGGATGAGTTTAAATACTTGGGGTCAATAGTTCAGAGTAACGGTGAGTGTGGAAGAGAGGTGAAAAAGAGAGCACAGGCAGGATGGAGTGGGTGGAGAAGAGTGTCAGGAGTGATTTGTGACAGACAAGTACCTGTAAGAGTGAAAGGGAAGGTCTACAAGAGGGTAGAGAGACCAGCTATGTTATATGGGTTGGAGACAGTGACATTGACAAAAAGTCAGGAGTTTGAGCTGGATGTGGCAGAGTTAAAGATGTTAAGAGTTGCACTGGGTGTGATGAGGGTGGACAGGATTAGGAATAAGTATATTAGAGGGTCAGCCCAGGTTGGAAGGTTTGGAGACAAAGCCAGAGAGGTAAGATTACATTGGTTTGGACATGTGTTGAGGAGGGATGCTGGAGTATATTGGGAAAAAGTTGCTAAGGATGAAGCTACCATGTAACAGGAAAAGAGGAAGGCCTAAGATAAGGTTTATGGATGTGGTGAGAGAGGACATGCAGGTGGTTGGTGTGACAGAGCAAAATGCAGAGGACAGGAAGAAATGGAAACAGGTGATCCACTGTGGCGACCCCTAAGGGGAACAGCCGAAAGAAGAAGATGATGATGATTAATAAGAATAAAAATCCTTCAATGTCCTTCTAAACATTAACAACACAGTGAGGTTTATGCATTTCAGTTCTTCCACCAGTAGTCAACAAACCTCCAGTCTTTTTCAATAGCTTCTTTTTGCAGAACCACAGTTCACATGTCTACACTCTATCTAATGGGACTGATGCTTTACAGTTCTCCCATTCATTCATCCAGTCACTAATTTTATATTGCTGCTGCTATTGCCCGTGATTATCTCAATCTTCCTACACAAGTCTTTGGTTCAAGTCGTAGATGCACCCTATTCTTTTAGTCCACTCCTGGCCTTTTTTTTTTTTTTTTTTTTGCTGTTGCTCAAGCACTTTCCTTCGGAACAGTGAAAGAGATTACACTTGCAGTCTCAATATGAGGTTTGTTACTGTCAGGAGACTGAGAAGTAGAGTCCTCTTGAACTTATCTAAATTTTTTCCTGCCTTCTTAAGCGTGCTCTGCATCCAATAATGTCTTTGATCCACCAGGAAAAATATTATCAATTTGCTTTGCTTCTGACTAGTATACTGTGAATAATCATTTTCCACAAACATTCTAGTGTTCCTGATTTTTAACACTCTTCCCTTCTCTTACAGTTTTCTCAGGAGTAGCTCCTTCTGCTGGCATGATTACATCTTTAATAATACAGGTCTCTTCTGCTTTCTCATGGCCAGGTTTGGAGCATAAACACAATGTGCCCTTTCAATTATCAAATCCTGGTGTGGAACGCCAGTTAAGTTGCTTATCTCAAGTTTCAAAAAATTAATGTCTACTCCTTCCGGTTTCTATAGGATAACAAATAATCTCATGTAATTTCTGTGTGCTCTGTCTTTTAACTCTATTTTTTGAAACAGGAGTTTTTGAGACGCCTCATATACAGTCATCTTTCCTTTTCAACCTCATCATATCTGCAATTTTATTTGCTCATCTGAACAGCTACTTTATTTTTTCCATCCTTTTGACTTTAAAGATACATCCAATGTCTCATTTATTTTTAACATCTCTGATTGTAGTTGACTTAATTCTTTTTTTCTAAATTACTGAAGCTATTCCTTGAACTGCTGTTTGCTGAACAGCTATTAAGTTCTTCCCAGCTAGAGCTTTTTCTTGTCCTTCTCTGGTTGATTGTCAAGTATTTCTCCAAATTTCTTCTTTGGTGACAAAGACAGGGTAACTTCTAACCAGCAAATGAATTTTACCCAAAATGATACATTATTAAAAAGGGCTAGTAAAAGTTATCCGCTTGCATATAGGGGGGAACTCTAATCAATCTGTTTCTCAGTGTGCAAACATCTTGCAAGGTATTAATGAGATGACGGAAGAGGGGCTTGAGTTAATGTGAAAATGTTCTCTAAAATCCTGATGACCTCTCTGATGAATGGGTCATCTGGACAGGAGCTGGGGTGGACTCATCTTCATCTACCTTTGAAACAACATTCTCAAGTTTCTCTGATTACTCACATAAGCCTGTGCTTGCATGAGACACACATTTTCCCATCCCCACTGAGGTAAGCTCACTCGTGGTACTGAATAAAGGCAAGCATGTCATGGATATACACCAGGTGTTGAGGATAAGGAAATTACACCTGGGGGAGAAAAGCATGTGCCAAGCCTGTATACAGCTTCAGACCATACCCTAAGGATGCAATCATGTACCCTCAATGTAAGCTTCCACCAGACTAAATATCTACTTGTTGTCCACCCCTGACAGGTAAGTCCTGGTGCAGCATTCTTTGAGGCATCCCCCTCAAGTGGGACCTAGTCTACTAAAATGAATGCCTTCCAGGTTGTGTACTTCAAAATTGCTTAACTGATAGCAGACTAAAAATGTAGAAGGGCTAACTTTTAAAAACAAAATACAAATTCCATGGAGGCATGGGACCCTTTTTTAGGAGGTTGTATCTGGAAAGTGCCTCTCAAGCTTTACAGACTTCTAGACAACCCAAAGAAAAATTAATAGAGCCCTGATGGAATGTGGATATGGTAACAAAATTGACTTTTTCAGAAGAATAACAGGCTTGCTGCAAATATCTTACATCAGTAATCTAAAACTACATACACAAGATCCTTAAATGGGTCTAATCCCCTTGGAATTAGCCAAAATAACTGGAACAGACTATCGTGATTCAGATTTGGACTACAAAGCCACCACTGTAAATGGCTCATGCAAACTTTAGAAATGTGTACCTCTGGAAACAGGGAACCTGTCACATGAGGCTACTTTACCTCAGAGTCCAGTAGAGAACCCTCATGAAGAACCTCACAGGAGTGGCCATGTAAATGGTGAGTGCCATAAAACTTAGAGCTCAGACATGTCTTAAGTATCAGGAGTAAAGGACCTGGGGCACTTTGGTTTGGAGAAGAAAATGAAAAGTGATTATAGGGAAATGTGTTCTGCAAGACACAGCATTTAAGGTACATCCTAAGAAGTTAATTTTCTGTTAGGGCTCCATCTGGGCCTTTGTAGTATTCACTGTTGTTCCCAAAGACTGGAACAAATTTCAGTAGAGAGTCCTGAAGAGCAACCAGTTTGCCTAATGTTGGTGTGTTTAGAAGCCTGCTGTACCCATCTCTTGCAACCTCTGTTTAATTGCACCTAAGGGTAGGCATTTGGTAAACACCATGTGGGATCACAATATCAACTAAGTGTCCAGAACAGAAAATAATGGGTTCCTACCCACAAGCAATGAAACGTCTTGGACACCTTGACTATGTTGGGGAGACAGACATCTTAGAGGTCAAATCAGCACATCCAATCTCATTCTTGCAGAGAAAAAATGAAGGAATGTTCATGGTGTGACCATCTGAAAAGACTGACTGGGAATTATCTTGTTTAGTCTGTTGAAGTTAAAAAAGTGACTCAAGGCCCTTTTTGTTTTCATTAAAACTAATAATGAATGTGGAGTAGTAACCAGCATTTTAGAGAAGATGGGACATCTTGATGGGCTCCTTTGATGACAAGCCTTAAAACATTTCTTGCCACATTTGTTTGATGGAGTTGGTTTCCTGGCAATAAGAAAGAGGAACAGCGATACTGAAGGGTATAGTATAGTTTCTGAATATTACCCTTCTGAACGCACTTGTCCTGAATAACGATGAGCTACTCATCCAAATGGAAGGACAGACACCCCTTCACTGCATCCAGAGTAGGATGGTCATAAAAAGCTTCAAGGATTAGGCTGCTGTCTCCATTAAAGGAGGGCCACAGTTAACCCCGTTGTTGCTGGTTGTTCTTGCCTTCAGGATGGTGTCTATCCTGGAAGTTGCTACAGTCTTGTTGATTACTCTCAGATTCCCTTGTTTCTTATTAGTCAACCCAGCACCATAACTGACACAAACTCTTTGTGTCCTTGAAATGGTGTGCTGACGAGTCTGCCTTTGCATACACCAACTCTTAGAGCCATGACATCTGAAATCTCCACCTTCCTCTTAACATTTTGGTCCGAAAAGGGTGGACCAGGAGCCACCACTGATCCTGGGAACTATCGACCTATTAGCCTGACTAGCCTGATCTGCAAGGCCATGGAATGTATCATCATGGAACTCATAAACAAAGACATTGGTAACCTCCAAACTCTGGATCCCACCCAGTTCGGGTTTGTGAAAGGCAGATCATGCCTCCTGAAACTGATCGACTTCTTTGAGGCAGTCACCAAAGCCGCAGATGAGGGTAAGGTGGTTCACACAGCCTATCTTGACCTCGCCAAGGCTTTCAACACCATCCCCCATTCTGGAATTATAGCTAAACTCACTAAACTAGGTATAAATCCATATGTCACAAGATGGGTTGTCAATTGGCTCACTGACAGAATCCACACTGTAAAAGTTGCAGACTCCAAATCTGATCTCAAAGCAGTGACAAGTGGAGTACCACAGGGTTCTGTCCTGGGACCTCTCCTGTTTGGTATCTACTTCTCTGAAGTACAGGCTAACAAAGTTCACAGATGACTGCAAAGTAGGAGCCATAGTCAAGTCCCCAAATGATGTGGAAATCCTACAGAAGGGCCTCACTGAGACAGATGCCTGGTGTCAGAGCCATGGCCTCAAGCTCAATGCCAAAAAGTGCAGTGTTATCCCCTTTGGTAAAAACTCTGTACCTATGAACAACCACATAGGCAGCAATTTACTTAACACCGAATGCGTGATAAGAGACCTTGGGACCCAGGTGGACAGTAGTCTCTCCTTTGATAGTCACATCGCCACAGTAGTCAGGAAGTCCTTCTACATGGTACACCTCATCATAAAAGGGTTCTCATCCAGGAAAAAAGAGGTCATTGTTACCCTCTACTCGTCACTCATTAGACCCATTACAGAGTACAACGCCCCTTTTGGAATGTACCTCAAGACATCTGCAACAGCTGGAAAGGCTACAGAAGTACCTTACAAAGAGGATTACTGGCCTCAAACAAATGCCCTACATTGACCGCCTCAAAAAACTCCAGCTTTACTCCATAGCATACCACCTACTCCAAGGTGATCTCTGCCTAACATATAAAGCTATGTCAAACCCAGAGCTTTTGGACATGCTACACCTAAAGAAATCCCAATCCCTCTGAGCTACACGCTCTAGGGAACTAAACCTTGTCACCACAATAAACAGGACATGCTGGAGGGATAGATTCCTGTCCCAGAGACTTCCCATACTCTGGAACAGGCTACCCATCTATGTCAAGCAAAGTTCTTCATTAGCACTCTTCAAAAAAAATATTGATGAGTGGATGGGAGATAGGAAATACACCCCGGGGATCACTTCTGTGTCTCTGCTCGACAATGGCACAGGAAAATAACTTTCTTGGGTGGTGTAAGCCAGGGAACCTTGTTGGCTAGGCTTACGTAGGCCCTTGGGCCGATAGCCTAGTACCTACCTATGAACCCATCAAAGGGTGCATTAGGGAAAGATGGCTTGGATTCCTCTGCAAAATCGAGAAAAACAACCAGCCATGATTGTGAAGAGTGATGCCAGTGTCTGCTGCTCTAAAGATAACATCTACTGCAATATGTGAAAAATCACATGGTAAAATCTGATAGAAGGCACAAGGGCCATCTGTGACTGCAACTTAGTCCTGAACTGTCCTTTAGGCAACCACTCCATTGATTATCTTGAGCTGAAAATAAAAGTTATGTACTCACCATAATAGCAGAGTCATGTTGTCCTATTTTTGTCTGGTTCAACTGCTGGTACTCGGGATCTGGTCTCGGCACCTTCAAATGTGTGGATCTAAGGCTGCGACTCCTCCCCTACCCACAATTTCCTCTCTCCCTCTGAAAACTTCAGCCTGAGTTTTTGCTAAACAAAAGCTTATCCTGCCACCTTATTGTGACCTATGGTCCTACCAAATCAAGTGTAATATAATGTGAATGTAAAACTAAATGAAGCAACCAGTGAGGTTGACAGCTGCAAGACTCCCTTAGAGTACCACGTATTCTTCATGGGATAATAAGTGAGAATTTGGAAGGGGGAAGCAGGGAAGGATGTTGAACATGATGAAAATAGGACAACAGATCTATCATTAAGGTGAGTACTTTCACATCCATTTTTTTAGATCCCACTTCCAGTTGTTTTCTGTATATCTACTACTTTTAGTATAGTTGGTTTAGACTTTGATGTCTATTTTCTAGTAATGTATTTTTTACAGCCACCAGAATTAAACTCAGCAAGGCCTCGTTATGTCTAGGCAATTATGATTCAGTATCAGTGCTCAAAAAAAAAACATTTCCTGAGTTACACAAATTTGCCCACTTAGTATTTCTGTTAGAGTTGTCTGCAGGGAATTTTTAAAGTCTGCCAACTCACTACACTCCCAAACAATATGTTCCCAATTGCCTATTTCTTCCCCATTAAAACTTAACATTTACAATCTACCTGACAAATAATTCTTTGGAGTCTGCTTGGGGTATAAAAATACTTAGACAAACACTTCACAGCAAAAATCCTAAATTTACTAGACTCTGTTGCATACTTGGGAGACGTACATACATCTCCCCATTGTTTCTTTGTGAATTGCTTGTCCAGCTCTCTTCCCAATTCTTTTTAACATCCTCCAATTGATTCCTATAGTTATCATGCAATATTTTATATGCCCTACTAATTAACCCATTTTAACAACAGCTTCTTCTGTTCCAGATTCTATTAAAACTTCTACCAGTGTTGGTCCTTCACTTAGGATCCCCTTATTTATTTCTCTTTACCTATTCTCTGATATCAATCCTTTACAGGGAAGGCAATGTCTAGCCTGCAGTCCAAATTAATTCTTGGCCTCTTCCCATTCTATTACCTTTCTCTCTCCAATTATTTGCTCCTAGCACCTTGGTTCCTTTGACAGTTTTCTACGATAAATTCCATCCCCCTTGGCTATTCTCTGTACCCTTACTGCACTCAACCTTATAAACAAAATCTCCTTTCTTCATCCCCATATTGGCTTAGTTCTTAGAATACCTTCTGCTACTTTATGAATTTAATATTCCATCCAGTTATTGTTATTCTCCTTAAAGATCTGCATCCAAAATCCCAGTATCTCATTTTTTTGAGCTTCTCCCGTTTCATAATCGTCCCCTTCCACTTGGAATTATATCTTTCTGCTTGTGCTATGCACAGGAGCTATATATAACTGTGTAGCTCTGAAATTCCCCTTCAAATCAGGTAACTCAATTCACCTTGCTCTACTGGAAAGATCAACTTATCTCACTAGAGTCTTGCCTTCTTCTCCACCCAAATAAAATCCTTCAGCTCTTTAATTGCTATCCACAACTTCTCTGTTTGACAAAAATATGCCTGACCTGTACATAAAACTAAAGGGCTTGTATCTTGCTATCCATAAAACAGAGCTTCCAATTTATCATGTTTTGTTTCATCTTTTGTTTAGTCTCTTTCTGAATATCCTTAGCTGCCAAAACAGAATTCTTTTTAATCCATACTCCTAAGTACTTCATTTTATTGTGTCCCCATAAATATGGATATTGCTGAAATAATTTATATGTGGGTACATAGTTTACAGCTATTACCTTTGTTTTATTCACATTAATTTTGTATTCTGAAAAGACTTGAAAATGTCTTGCAATGTTCCACAACATGAAATGTCCTTTTTTGTTTTTATCAGGTATAAAACAATATAATCTACAAATAAAGTACATTTTTAGGCTACCATACCAATTATACCCTTGAATTTCTGAGTCCCTTATTTTCTTTGCCAATGATTCTAACTATAATGTTTACAGCAAAGGGGAAAGAAGACACGTCTGCCAGGTTCCTCTGCTTAAACAGAACTTCAGATAGGAACCTTCTCACTTTAATTTTAGTTTCTGATCCCTCATATTATCCTCCTAATCAACCTTATAATTTTATCAGGGAATAGAAATGTTTCCAGTGCCCTACTCATACAATCCCAGTTTACTCTGCCACATGCTTTCTTTGCATCAAGACCCACAAACAGCAGTGGTATTTTCTTACATTCTGCTTCCTTCTGAATCATCACTGTTCTATTCATGCCCTCTCCACAAAACAAGGCTGATACATATCTATCAATTTTGGCATCACCTTTGCCATTCTTTCAACCATTATAGAAATACACACTTTATAATCATGACTTAAAATCGAAATGGGCTTACATGTAAGTTGGATATGATGGATCTTTACCACCTTTAGGTATTACAGCCACCACTGCTTTCTTCCAGGAGGTTGGCACTCTTCCTTTTAAAATACTGTTAAAACATTCCAGATCTTTACCACTTTCTTCCCTCCTTCTGAACTTCCATAGGAATACCATTTATTCCTGGGAACTTTCCAGTAAATTGGTTATACATCACCATTTTTATCTCATCTCCTCCTATCCTAGCTGTTAATAACTCATCCTCATCTACTTCTTATCTTACCAAACTTAGTTTTTAAATAAACATTTCCATTTATACTTTTTCTTGATTTCCACATTTCTCTGCTTTATATAGATTTTCATAAAATTTCCAAAATATTTCTAATACTTCTACAGGATCTCCAGTTATTTTCATTGTTAAAGGCTCCCTGGGCTTGGCAACAACCCTTTCTGCTTTCTGTTGCCTAAGCTGTTGTGCTGAAAGTTCTTAAGCTCTGGACTTACTATTAAAAAACAGTTGCTCAACAGCAATCTTTCTAAACTCATGCATATTATCAAGGTAGTCCCTTATTTTCTCTTTAGCATTCTGCAATTGTGCCTTTTCCTATTCTGTGAGATGCCCACTATTCTGCAATACTTTAACCTTTGTCAGTCCCTCTAAATAATTCTTGTTACTTCTTAACCATATCTCTTTTTCTGCTATTTCCACCCTCTTTTTAAACTCTACTTTAATTTTATCCCACTCCCTGGCTATATTTTCAGAAGAAATTTCAATCTTCTCTAATAAGTCCCAAATAATTTCCAGTGTCCATTCCTTAAATTCCTCTCTTTTTAACAGGTGGGGAAGCACCAATGTCTCATTTTTATTTTAGTTATTATTGACTCGTGATCTGAAATAGTTACTGGATGCGTATCAAAAGTTTCAAGTAAATTCATGTTTCTGTGAAATATAATTTCTGTCTAACCTAGCCCAGTTTTGGAAACCTGGGGGAATAATATGTAAATTCTCTCCAAACTCCTACTAGTGAATTCACATCTTCCATACCAAATATTTTCATAAATTCCTTCTAACATCTACACTTTTGTTATATTTTCCCTTGCTTCAAATCAAATTCCAGTCCTCATCTATTCATAATATTTTCTGCTGAAAGCTGATTTCTTCCAGAATTTTCTTAAGCTTCACTGTAGCAATTTTAGGTGGAATATAAATGCATGCCAGCATAATCCTACTCCTTTACCAGCAGCCCATTACTACTACGAATCTATCACTATTGGAGCTCCTCTTGCAATTAATATAAGTATTCCCTTTTCTTCTTTGTCCCAGATATTCTGCTGAATAACCATTCTGAAATCCTTTATCAAATTCACATGCTCAGTTCTTTCCTGTCTTTCGTTTCTGTATATGTCTGTAAAACCATTCACTTGTAAAGGTAATATGGAAAGTGCCATTATGATAATAAGTTATTATTCCCACCTGTTACATATAACAGTTTCTTTTTAATGTCTAGTTTCAGTTATATCCATTTGGATCTATATCACATCTTGTAAAACTTCTGTTTTAATGAAAACCTTCAAAAAAAACACCTCCAGAATGCCCCCAAACCTCAAACCTATTAAATTAATACTAACACACAAAACTATGTACATCTTCAGATAATGAAATTTAATCCTCCTAGTGGGAACAATTGTCCCAGACTGACGGCCACATTCACAGGCTTGAATTTACATATAATTAAGGTTTTCCATGCTGGGGTGCATGATACAGCCTTGCTGTTCTACTTCCACTAAGTGCTGTCTGTTCTTGTCTTATCGTTATTCTCTTCTCAAATGAAGAAAACAAATTGAATGCTTTCAGAAAACATTATTTCATCACCACTGAAAGAAAAAGTTTTCTGTTTTTATTGCCCTCTTGACAGATTACCTCCAAAGAAACATGAGAACAAGATACACAGTTGTGTTACACTACACACATTGCAGTGTAAACATTTATGGCTAGAGGGAAACACTATTCAATATTCATTATATTCAGTGTTCATTTATTTGCTCCCCCTTAAAACTTGTTATTAAATCAAGATAAGGTCCTTAATCCAGTCATTCCCCTATGCCACAGCACATCAGTTTTACTTATATCATGCTCTTTTGTCCAGGCTTTCTTCGCTTTTTTACACTGGAGTACCTACATTTCTTAAAACTGAACACAAAGAAAGAAAGAAGGAAGGAGGATAAATAGGGTCACTTGTTTACTTTGGTATCCCTATTACAAACAGGGAGGTAGATTAACTGAAAAAAATACTTTACAGCATGCAGTATATGCCATGTATTACAAATTACTGTTAAGAACACTTTGTTTTACTTACAGTTAATTCTTTTTTTCCTCTTCCCTTTTCCTAAATTATATTCCAAACTTTAATAACATGAAGTAGGGCATATGCTTTGGAGTCCCCTAGAAGTTAACAAAATCAAACTAGTCCAATATTTCCAGGTTTTCTTGTTCTTTCATACTTCACAAATGTTAATGCTTTGCAATCCCACATTTATTCATCAATTTCTGAGTTCCTGGTTTTGTTCCTGCTGATTTCTATCTCCCAAATCGCTGGTTCATTTCCAACATACTCTTAGTTCTTCTAGTCAACTCTTGTGCTTTTTTCTGTCTCCATTTTCCTTTGGAATACTGAAAAAGGTTTCACTGGAATATTTTCTCCATTGGCTTTATTATCAGAAGAGTAAAAAGCAGAATCACATTCTGTTTAACAATTCACTTTTTGCTGGAAAAACTTGCATTTCCTCCTTAGCATGTTTTGCACAGAAGAATGACTTTGGACCTCCAGGAAAAAAATATTCTGAAAATAGCTGGATAAAGCAGCTTGAGTCTCACACCTACTTCTTGACATTCCCAGATTGCTGGAATAAATTTACTCTTCTTCTGCTTGGTGTGCAGTGAGTAACCATTTTCTACAATCACTCTTCTGTCTCCCACTTTTAGTACTTTATCCTTCTGCTACAGTTTTGTCAGAATCATCTCATTTTGTTGGTAGGACTGCATGTTTACTATTAAACGCCTGGGTTGCTATCTTATGACCAGGTCTGGAGCATACACATAGTGTGCCCTTTCAATTAAAAAACCCTGCTATGGAATGCCTGTGCAGTTGCTTATTTGCACTTTCATAAAACTAATACTGTCTGTTCCTTCCAGCTTCTCTGATTCAGTAGAAAATCTAAGGTTTTCCCAATGTGCTCTGTCCTGTAATTATACCATTTTTTGAAACATAACTTCTTGAGCAGTCTCATACTCTGACAGCCTTTTCTTCATGTTGGCATCTGATTTTTGCAGTTTTATCAGTTCATCTGAATATCTGTTTTAAGCTTCTTCCATTTTTTTTCCAGCCTTTTATTTGATTTGAAATACTCCTTTGGTGTTTCATTTATTTTAATCAGCTCTGGGCACATTTGACTTATTTTTTTCCTCTATATTACTGGAAGTCATGTCTTGCACAAGCTGGAGCTTGAATTGCATTTGGCTGAACAGCTGCAGGTTCTTCCCAGCCAGCGTTTATGACTCACCTTCTGTGAATGGTTTTCTTTCAGGTTCTCTGAATTTCTTTCTTTCTTTTTTTTTTTTTTGCTGGCATCTAGGCACAGCAATTACTAGCCAGTTACTGAAATTTACCCAAAAAAGACAAATTCGCTGGCTCTCTTTTTCTGAGTTTCTGTTTACACACTGGGAGAGCTGAAATTAAGCTGTTACTCAGTGTGCAGCCATCCTGGAAGTCAACTTTTGTATCTCTTGTTGTCCATTTTCATCTGATTCAACTGTTGGGATAGATTCCCTAGCTACCAATTATGTGTGTGTGTGTGTGTGTGTGTGTGTGTGTGTGTGTGTGTGTGTGTGTGTGTGTGTGCACCCACATGTGTGTGGGTGGGTGGGTTGTAACAAGGAAAGATATTCCTCATAACAGAGGAGCTAAATAAGGAGCATGTTTTGGATTGTATATCCAACAAAGGTATGGACTGTAGACCACATTGCAGCAGCACAAATCTCATCAAAAGGCAGGTTCTTTTGGAAAAAAAATGTAAAGGTTCACAGAATGTTACTAGGCTAAAAGCCCTAGAGCCCTTACAAGCCTAGCCATATTTATCCTGATTTACCCCAACTGTCGGTAGTTAGGTAACTGTAGTTCGCAGAGGTAAAGGTCTATGGTAGTTAATAACTTCCTCTGTCCAGGAGGGACATGGGCAGCACCCAGGAAATGAATTTGCAGTCATCCATCCATTGATTTAGGTTACATTTGAAGAGGGTCAGGGGTGCTTTCCACTCCTTTGAACTATGTCTCGGTGACTGCACAGACATCAGCATCTTCCAAAATGAAGAGTGCTTCCAGGGAGTGCAGTTTCTTGTTTAGACCCCCAACATTAAACAGCAGTACCCTGAGTTTATCTAGAGAGGATTTTGTTATGTTGGGAGGTTGGGTATTTTGACATTGCCTAAAAAAATGCACAATAGGGGAGGCTAATGCCTTTGCCAGTTTCCAAAACCCTAGAAGAGACAGGTGCAGACCATCTCTGGCAAAGCAGCATGGCTTGTCAACAATGTTTTTCCAGGCTGACAGATATTGGATCCCCTTGGACTGATACCAGAAGCTAACCCCACTCCTTATCCAGCCTGGTGAAAGAAACATCTGTCTCTCTCTTAATGGAGTCACCTATGACCAATACATTTGGTTTTGTGGCGTTACGCCTTATGGGCTTATTTATTTAGAGACTAGTGTATGTTTTATTATGTGCTGTGGCTGTTTTTGGCATTGCTATGTGTGTAAATGGTTTCTGTTTGGGAAGCCTCTAATCTTTCGTGTGACTGACCTTGTCAAATCAGCTGTTGTTCTTTTGGATAATGGAATAATAACTGGCTATGTCCCTGTATTGCTCCCAACTAATATTCTTCCTATTTTTCCCACTCATCTCACACATGATAGCCAAAATAGTGCTCATCCCACATAGGGCTATCCCACTATCTGTCTTTTTTTTTATTAATCTTTGTTCCTTCAGATGACCTAACTTGTAAAACTACATGACCAATTTTGATCTTTCAGAAGTAACTCACCTTGTAAAGTTACACGACTTATGTATCTCATATATATTGTAAAAACAAAAAAATTTCCTGTATGCCTGAAACATACATGTTTATATTGTATATTGCTGTAATATTTTTGTTAAGCTCATTTACATATTGTTAGCAATGTACTACTTAAACTAAGTTTATTGCTGGTACCTTAATGATGTTCTTTTTGTTGCGAAACTTTTCTCCCTGGGTCTCCGCTGAAAACGGGTTTTTTTCAACCCAGTCGAACACTACCTAGTTAACAAATGTAAATAAATAAATAACTGAACTTGTCAAAGACAACCGAAATGTAGTTTGATGGCCATCTCGAAAGAGCGACCTTAGATACACCATGTCCTAATTTAACTTTTGAGAATGCAGTAAACAACTGATCTGAATTTCTGAAATCCTTTTGGAAATAAAACCTAAGTTGCCTATGAACGTCTAGCAAATGAAAAGTATGTTCTCCTTTGTTTGAAAACTTTGGGAGGAAACCTGAAAGATTTATGAACCTGCTGACATTCGATTTAGATGCCACCTTTGGAAAAGGATTTGATTCTAGGAAACTTTTGTCCTTGTGGAAAAGCAAATATAGGCAATTTACATGAAAGAGCCTGCAATTTTGAGATTCTATTAGCTGAAGCAACTGGTACCAAAAAAGATAGTTTTCCATGTTAAAAAAAAGTATGTCTATAGAATCTGCTAGTTCAAAATGGGACTGTGTAAGAACTTGAAGCATTATTGTAATATCCCATGGAGGAAGAGGATCTCTTGTGGGAGGTCTATGGAGAAAAGTTCCTCTCAGAAAACTTTTAGAGACTTTCAAAGAGGCTACAGGTGTTTGATTATGGGCCATGCAAAAATCTGAAATAGTATTGTACCTTTAAACTGGAGAAACAGGAACCTTTATGAAATAATTCTGATAAAAAAATCTAATATTGAAGGATGACGGGCAAAAAAGAGGCCTAACCTCCTTTTCTACAGCCCAGAAGGTAAACCTTTTCCATTTATTTCAATACACCTTCCGGGTGCTAGATCCCAGTGAAGCTGTTAGGATGAGTACTACTTCGCTGAAACCTGACATACTGGCCACTGTTAAAATTGGAGGAATCAAGCAATTAGTTTCAAAGTCTCTGGTTCTGGGAGAGGATACTCTGAGGGATGGGACAGGAAACCTGATCTGTGAGCCAGTGTCCAGGAAGGACATAGGAAGTGAAGCCAAAGAAATGGGAATCACACTAGTTGAGGCCAATAAAAGGCAATGAGGCTTACCTTTGCCTTGCACCTTCTGGCTTTCTGAATAAACTTTGTGATCAATGTGACCAGAGAAAAGGTGTAAAGTAGACCCAGGGAGCATCTGTGGATCACAGCATCCCTCTGTGACTGACCCTGAAGAGGGATTAGGGAAAAGTAACTGCTGCATTTGTTCTTTAGGCGAGATGCAAACAGGTCGCAGCAAGGTTGGCCACAGCAGTGAAAAATTTTCTTTGCCACTGTTTGATTGAGAGACCACTCATGAGGCAGAAGAATGTTTTTGCTTATCCTGTTCACTAGTACACTGAAGTTTGTAAAGGGTTAAAAAGAATGCATACATAAAGAAATGTGAATGTATTAAATGCTGTGCAATGAAAAAATAGTGATTTTTGAGGGTACGTGACAACAGCCATGCAAAGGCACATTGTATGCAAAAGTAGGTTCCTGTTGTTCATGAAAAAGCACTTTGTAGAGTGTGTGTTTATCTTTGTTGCCTGGCATACTAAACATGTTTAATAAACAATGTACTGTTAAGCCATTTCTTCACTGATGGGAAGTTACTCCATTGTGTTAATCTTTTGTGGTTAATGTGCAATCCTAAAATAAGGTTTGTGCCAAATATGAAATGCATAAATACTGGCGACTTGGACTTTTATGAATTGGCTGGAGCCACCATCTGAGAAACCACCTTTCTGGGCCCAGAGACAGTTTTCTGTCTGGTGCTTTCTCTCAGCTGTCTCTAAGATGCATTGTATTTTCCTCCCTCTGTTTCAGTCGAATTACTTTTCAGGTAAGTGTGGAAGCATGTGTGTGGGATGTTCTTACAGCTGTTTTAAGGTGTAAGACTTAATAGCATGAAAAGGGAAATTTGTATTGCTCAGTAAAACTGTGCAGATATGGGAGCAAGTGAGAGTACGTTTAAAAAACAAAAATTAGTACTCCGGCGAGATACATGTTTCAACACTGTAACAAAGACAGTTGCGTATTTTTAGACAAATGAAATAAATTAACTTAGCATAATAAAAATTTAGTATTTCAACTTGGAGGTACTTTTGATAAAGATAATCTATGAAATCTAAATAAAAAACTTAAAGAAAAAAGTCAATGCTAGCTGCTGGTCAGCTTTTAGCAACTGGCAAACAAAATCAAAAAACAGTGAAAAGGAATCCATTGTTGCCAGGCTAAAACATAATACAGCTAAGTTAAAACTTCAGCTACAGACAATGAACACGATAGTGAGTGATGACCATGGTTTTGTTTCTTTGAGGGAAGAATTAAAAAAATATATATATAGCTTAATCAACCACCAGAACACTCTGAGAATGATCATCCAGTCATTCCTTGGCCCCACCACCTCTTTATGAGCCAGATTCCCCAGACCAACCAACTTCATCCAGTACAGGATGAGATGCTACTCAAGAAACACCCCCAAGAAGACAATCATCCACCACGGGGAGTACCACACACGACTAGTTCCCTACCACCTGTCATGTCCTCCACTTCCACTAATTAAGGTCCTCGAAAGAAAAAGGTAAAAACCAAACACCTGGTGTAACAAATGTTGTGGAGACAGTACCCTCGATCCCAACCTCCTCGTTGGATATCCCGTAAGTATGCAACTCAGGTCCCTATTATTATTATCGATGGAGACTGATATTTTGGGCCTGACAAATTCAACCCTGATACGAGACCTTCTGACTCTGGTTTTGATTCCGACTCAGATGCCCAATGAATGACTCAATTGCACCCTCTTTGACAGGTCCCTAACCCAGCAGTAAGGAGAGACTTTGGACCTCCACTCAATGTGGTGCGCCCCTGGACTGGAGAGGATTTCCAAACTATTCTGGACTCCCTCCCATATGTTTCCATTCAGCAAATTATGCCCAGATCTTAGAAGGTCATATTCAACTCTAGAACCCCACTACTAAAGACCTCCAGGCTATTCTGAAGGCCTCCATCCCAGCAGACCCTTTTAAGTGAATCTGGGACCAGTCTAAAATCCCAAACCCTACACCATAGCATATGTATGTTGCTACTTTTAACACAACCAAATAAAACCTTCTAAAAGCAATTACTACTGCCTGCCCTCCAATGCCTAATTGACCCCAGATTAAAGTAGTCATGCAACGAGAGAAAGAGACCATATATTCCTACTTACAGCAAATGACAGATGGCTTTCAGGCATTTTCTGGACACCCTGAACTGACTGAAGGTGCAGCCACAAGCAGACTTTTGGCTGCCTTCGTCGAAGGCCTTCTACCTTCCATCAGAGTTCAGCTTAAAAAGTATGTTTAAATTGGGCAAGTCTGGGATTACATGAGACAGTAAATCAGGCACAGTACCTTGCTGACATCTTAGCGCAGAAAAAAAAAAAAGGAGCAGCATAAAAGAATCAATGTCCAGCTGCAACAGTTTGATAGATCAAACAAAAATGCACAAAGGGGAAGAGGACAGGGGGGCACAAGAATCTGCAACAGAGGTTCCCTTGATTTCAAATTCCTTACAATCCCTTGCAAGCCTTCCTGCCGCAGCCTCACATGCATGGTTCAAATTCCAGCCTTTGGTTTAACTGCAGGCAATGTAGATAATGGAGACACAATTGTCCCCTCTTACAACTGTTAACCCAACCTCAATCCGGATCTTTGTTCCCCTCTCCAAACTCTGGATAACAAAGACATCAGCACTTGCAACCACCAGTGTGAAATACCAGCTGGCATCTGCCAGCATGGCAGGGAAATAAACAGGGATGCCAGAGAAGGGAAACACAGCTGTTTCATCCTATTACCAGTGGACAAGACAGGTCCCCCTTTGTGTATATGAAAATTTCTGGTGTAGATACTCCTTTTCTAACAGACATGAAGATGTCACAATCCATACTAACCGCTTCAGCAGCAAAACACCTTCCGTTTTCTTTTGCCGTGGTATGTGGAAGTAGGTATATCTGGTATTCCCACTGGTTACCTCATTATCACTGAAGCTCCTATTCAGTTTGGTCCTCTGCAAGACAAGCATGCATTTACTGTCATACTACAGAGCCACTCAATCTTCTGGGATGAGATCTGTTATGCAAACTGCATTGTTCAGTTTTCTGCACCCCTAAAAGTGTTTTTCTAAACCTTCCCCAACCTTCACCCTTGTTACAAATGTGCCTCACTATGTGAAGACTCCTTGTTTCTTTTTTCTTCTAAACAAACTGTTCCTATGCGGTGTGATGAACAGCTTCTTTCCTCCAGCCCACCAGCACTGTGGATTGCATATGATGAGGTTGACCTAATTTCTGATGCTACTCCAGTAAAAAAAAAAAAAAAAAAAAAAAAAAAAAATCAGTACATGATCACATGACCTCCCCCCTAAATTCCACAACACCCTTTGTCCTCTGAAGCTGAAAAAGGCATTGAGCCTGTTATCTTTGCTACAACAAGGTATAATTATTGTGACCAAAAGCCCCTGTAATACGCCTATCCTCCCAGTAAAAAAGCCAGGCAAGGATACCTACTGATTTGTTCAAGACCTTATATTGGTCAGTTCAGTGCTAGTTTCCACTTTTGCAATAATTCTGAACCCAGTCACTATCCTCAGTTCTATTCCATCTTCTGCTACTGTATTTTTGGTCACTGATATTTCATTTGTCTTTTTCTCTATTTCCATTCATCCAGACAACCAATGTTTGTTTGTATTTACTTACAAGGGCAACAGTACACATGGACGTGGTTAACTCAAGGCTATGTAGAGTCTCCAACTTTGTTTTTCAAAGAAAATTAAGTGCCATTTGGATAAGTCCCACTTTCCCTCCAATTCTACGCTCATCCAGTATGTGGATGACCTTCTATTAGCTTCAGACACACTTTCTCACTCCCAACGAGACACCGTTTTTACTTTCCACGTTTGCACATTTAGGTTTTAAGGTGAACCGTAATAAAATTCAGTTATTGCAAACACAAGTGCAGTGTCTTGGCCATCTTATCTCTGCAGGGGCTCGAAATATTCTTCCCAGCCAGCTACTCAATCTACCACTCTTAAGTAGTTAGGGGGATTCCTTGAATTAGCCAGATATTTCAGGCAATGGATTTCCAACTATGGAGAGGTTACGAAGCCACTACTAAAACTCTTAAAAAAAGGATACTCCTGAGCCATTCCCCCTGGCTACAACACCATGAGACTGCATTTACTGCACTCAAAACAGCCTTAGTAAACCCTCCAGATCTTGGATTGCCTGATTACGGTAAGCCCCATTTCATTTTCTGTTGTGAAAAAAATAAGGTTGCTCTGGGCCTTTTAGCCCAACATAAAAATGGGTGATTCCGACCTATTGCCGATTACAGTTCTAACCTTGAGCCGGTCACAACGGTTCTACCCCACTGTCTTACAGTAGTGGCAGCAACTGCTCGCCTAGTAGACATGGAGACATCATTAACTTTGGGACATGATACATTTGTGGGAGTCCAACATGCCATTAAAGCTTTGTTCTTAAAGACAAACTTAGTACCAGTCTTCCTCCCGATTATCCAAGTATAAATTGGTACTGCTAAATAACTTTTCTTTGCAAATTATAAAATGTCCCACACAAAATTCAGCTTCATTACTTCATACAGAAGAAAATGGCACCCCCCACCCAATGATTGTGTACTTATCACTATGTGCTTCCCCCTAGATCTGATTTGTCAGACAGAGCCATTACTGGATGCTAAAATTATTTTATCCTTGGATAGATTGTGCATAACAAGGAAATATGGAACACTGACTGCTGCATTCGCACTGTGTACCCTAAAGTACGTACTGGCAACTGGACAAACACAAGATCAAGTATCAGCCCAAGTAGCAAAACTGGTGGTCATAACTGAAGCATGCAAGCTCATTAAAAGAAAAAATAACTATTTTTTCTACAACTCTAAATATGCTTGCGGGATAGCACATGATTTGGGGACATTATTTGGGGGGGGGTACTTAACCTCAGCTGGGACTATAATTAAAAATGCACAATTTGTAAACTAACTCTTAGATGCTTTACTACCACCTAAAATAAAACAAAAAAAAAAACAAAACAGTTGTAAATGTGCCGCACACAGAACTGAGTCCTCTTTTAAATTGAGTAAAAATGCTTTTGCAGGCTGTGTAGCACAACAGACTGCCTTGACTGATCATGTTTCTTTTTTTTTTTGCAGCCTTTACAGACTTGGCACTACTTCTGTCTCTTTACAAGAGGTTCTCTCATTTCAGGAACAAGCAAGCGATTCCAAAAGAACAAGGTGGATCTCAGAGGGTTGTAGCCGCTCTCTAAGTTAATGTGGTGCTCTCCGGATGGCGGACTAGTAGCCCCACATAACTTTTTATTTCATTGAATAAAAGCTTACCATTTACCATCTCACCTGGGCAAAATGCCATGCTAAAACAGATTTCTACAAACTGGTATGCCTCTTGTGCCTCCGAAGTTGCTCAACATTTTGTAAGTACATATAACATGTGCTTGTCATTTAATATTTCTAAGAGTGTTTCAGTCCCCAGAGAACATATTAAAAAACATCGGGGACCATTTTGTTGCATTAAATGGGGCTTTATTAAATTGCCACAATGTGCAAAGTTTAGATATGTGTTAGTAATTGTAGATGCTTTTTCTGCATGAGTAAAAGCCTAACCATGTGCAAAAAATGATGCACTGACTGCGGCAAAAAATGTATGAATTAATTCCCTGATTTGAAGTACCATGCTGCATTCAATCAGATACAGGCACACATTTTAGCAGTCAGATTATTCAACAGTTGTGTAAAATTTTTGGTGTGCAGATTTAGTTTCCTTGCCCATACAGACCTTAAGCTGCAGGCATGGTAAAAAGGGCCAATCAGACTATTAAAACCAGACTTGCTAAATAAACTGAACATACAGGGTTAAATGGCCTGAAGGACTGCCTTTGGTGTAATTCCCTATTTGAAGTGCAGTCAGCACTTCAAAAAAAAAAAAATAATTTCCCCCATAACATTGTTATGGGGTGGCCCATGAAAATTCTAGCCACTTCTTTGCCATCAAAGATTGAGTTGTACTATGGTAATGAGACGATCACTGCTTACTGTAAAAAACTTATTTTTACCTTACAAAAGGTGGATTCCCCAGTAATTTCTGCCCAACAACACTTGATTCAACCAGTTCGCATTATGTTCAGCCTGGAGACTGTGTGTGTGTGTGTGTGTGTGTGTGTGTGTGTGTGTGTACATATATATATATATATATATATATATATATACAATCCTTTTTTGCAAAGGTGCATTACAACCCAGATAAAAGGGTCCATTCCATGTCCTCCTGTTGATGGTAACATCAGTTCGGCTTTTGGGTTCAACAACTTGGATTCACATTTCCCACATCCCAAAGGTAATACCTGAAAATGAAAAACAGCAGTCCCAGCCTGAGCAAGCTCCTTGGCCAGACGACTACAAACTAGTTTCATCCCACAAAGGAAGACAGAAGTGATTCACCACAAAAAATAAAGGTACCCTTCCACAGTTCTAAGCGTGAGGTGATTGTCTGCTGAGGACTCAAAATACTTTCCATCATCAGTTTTTTCAGGCTTTTGAAATACCATGCCTCTACTCAGTACTAGAAAAAGAGAAAATTGTCTCCTCCAGAGTCTGCACCTGCATCTTTCCTTTAACACCTTTGATGCTGCCCTCAGAGTCTATGCAAAAACCCTTAATATGTCCAACTGTTGGGTCTGTGAAGCTATTCCGACGGTAAATGGATGTGTGCCACTGCAGTGAATTGTCTCAACAGTTATCGATTACCATGACTTGTGCAACAAAACTTTAAGACTAAAGAAGCCAAGTTTGTCATGCGGAACACCACCAAACAGCTAGAAAAGTATAACAGGACCAGTTTTCTTATTCTGATCCAAGAGAGAAAGGGCTGCATTTGCTTTAATAAACCTTCAAATCATTCTGTTTATGGAAGCAACTTAGCCAATGTTAACGTAGGTAAAAGCAAATGCCTTTTTAATATTTCTACATATGAAGTGGCAGATGTGCAGAAAATGGCTGAATTTAACAATGTTACAAAACAACTTTGGCTCACTCCAGCATTTAATTACTCAAAATGTTATTTCTCTTTGTGTTCCCACAAAATGGACAAAGTACAGTTTTGTACCTACCATAAATGTAGATGTCCGAACAGGATAGCATCTGCAGTCCTTACAAATGGGTTGTCCTGTCGTCAGGCAGCCCTTCGGTCGGCCGGATTCCAAAGTCTGGGTCTGGCCTCGGCTGGTGTCGCACTTCACCCGACGTCATCTCTGCTGGTCTTCGGGTATAAAGGCATCAGCCGACGCCATTTTCCTCAGTGTTTCTTGCCCCAGATGCCAGTTGCCCTCTTGGATAGCTAAATTTTTGGGTAAATGCCAATGTTTCCAAAAAAGTAGAAGGCAAACACAAAAAATAAGCATGTATGTACATATATACAAACAAATACACCATAAGAGATTCCCCAGCTAGTTATTAGGTGGGCAAATACCATAGGAGTACCACAGAGGGGAAGGAGGGTGGGTAATCCTGACTGCAGATGCTATCCTGTTCGGACATCTACATTTATGGTAGGTACAAAACTGTACTATGTCCTTCAAGGATGCATCTGCAGTCCTTACAAATGGGTAGAATACCATAGCCAAACTAGGGGAGGAGGAAGAAGAATTATGGTGTAGTTAGGATCCCTTGCAAAACAGCAGTGGCAAACCCTGCTCGGGATCTAGAGTATAGAGGTAAGTTATAATGCTTGGCAAATGTATGCACGGAGGTCCAAGTAGCAGCCTCAATAATGTCCTTGGTAGCCACTCCTCGTAAGAAAGCTGTGGTAGTGGCTGTAGCCCTTGTAGAATGAGGCCTTATGTTCTGTGGAATTTGCTTTCCATGGTAGGAGTAACAGAATCTTATGCAATTTCCTATCCACTTGGAGATTGTCTGTTTGGAAATTGCTTTTCCTTCCCTTCCTGTTGCATAAGCTACTAGAAGCTGGTCAGTTTTTCTATTGCCCTTGGTTCTGTCCAGGTAGTAGCGCAACTGTCTATGTACATCCAAGGTATGCAGCAGTCTTTCCCCCCTGTTCTGTGGATTGGGAAAGAAGGTAGGTAGGTGGATTGCCTGGTTTAGAGACACTCTGGATACCACCTTAGGCATAAATGTAGGATTAGTTCTCATGAACACTCTATCTTGATGGAAGATTAGGAAGGGTTGTACTGTCATTAAAGCCTGTAGTTCCGAAACCCTTCTTGCTGAAGTAACTGCCAGTAGGAAAGCAGTTTTCCAGGATAGGTGTTGAAGATCTGCTGTTGCTGCTGGTTCGAATGGAGGGAGTGTCAATTTTTCTAGCACAAAGTTCAAGTCCCATGCTGGTAATGGTGGTTTCCTAGGAGGTTTTACATTCTTAATTCCTCTCAGGAACTGCCTGAGTAGAGGATGTGAGAAGACAGGGGGATCGAAGCTGTATTCTGCAGAAATAGCTGATGCATGTATCTTGATGGAGGAATAGGACAGGTCTGTATGGAGAAGCTCTGCCAAATACTCCAGGATGTTGGCAATATCTACCTTTGACACATCTTTCCCTCTTTCAGTACTCCAAATGACAAACCTTTTCCATTTTCCTGCATAGTTCCTTCTTGTTGAAGGTCTGCGGGCCTCAAGGATAATGTCTTTAACCCTTTGGGATAAATCTGGGTTAGTTGCTCTTATGTAATGTTCCAGGCAGTCAGTTGCAGAGTTTTCAGGTTTGGATGCAGGATGTTGTAGTCGCTCTGAGTTAACATCAAAGGAATCAGGGGTAGTGTCCACGTTTCCCCCCGAGACATGCTCCTCAGCAATGGATACCAATGTTGTCTTGGCCAATTTGGAGCTATCAGAATTATCCTTGGACGTTCCTCTTTGATTTTCAGTAGTACCTTGTGCATCAAAGGAAGAGGTGGAAATGCATATGCTGTCAGGCCTTTCCAACTGAAGGATAGAGAGTCCACCTTCCAAGCAAGTGGGTGGTATGTCCTTGTTCAGAATTTCTTGAGCTGGTGATAGAGTGGGGATGCGAATAGGTCTATTTGTGGCATTCCCCATTTCTTTGTGATGGCCTTGAAGATGTCCGGGTGTAGCATCCATTCGTGAGCATCCGAGGTAGTTCTGCTTAACATGTCTGCTAGGATGTTTTCTTTTCCCGGTACAAATATTGCCTGTAACTGAATGTTGTAGCTCAGAGCCATATTCCATAGGTCCAGAGCCATTCGGCATAGGGGGTATGAATGAGTGCCTCCCTGTTTGTTGATGTACCACGTGACTGTGGTGTTGTCTGTCCTTATCATCAATTGGCCTTCTTTGAGGAATGGTCTGAAATTCTGGATTGCTAGTTTTACTGCCAGCATTTCTTTTTGATTTATGTGCAGGTGCAGCTGATCTGGAGTCCATAAGCCTTGAATGCACTTGTCCAGCATGTGGGCCCCCAACCGAGGTCTGAGGCGTCCGTTGTGATGGTTTGGCTTGTTTGAATGTTGTGGAAGGACAAACCTGGGTTTGACTGGCATGCCTGAGCCCACCATAGGAACTCTTGTTTCAGGCATGGGATTAGTGGTATTTCGGTTTCTAAGCTGTGCCTGTGTTGAGACCATAAATTCTTTAGGTACCACTGTAGCTTTCTCATATGCAGTCTGGCATGGGGACCAGGATTATGCAGGATGCCATGAAGCCCAAGGCCTGCAGTACTTTCCTTGCTGTTAGTTTGTTCTGCTTTGTTAATGCCAAGAAGTAAAGAGGAAGTTGTTCTTGTTTTTCTGCAGTTAGGAATGCCATCTGTTTTACTGTGTCCAATTCTGCACCCAAGAATGTTCTTGTTTGGGATGGTATCAGTCTTGACTTTTTTAAATTGACTGTGTATCCCAGGGCTTGTAGTAAGCAAATGACTCTTTGTAAGTCTTGTGTCAGCTTGCTTTTGTTGTCCGCTTGTATCAGGCAATCGTCCAGGTATGGATAAATTTGGATTCCCTGAAGCCTGCAATGAGCGATTACTGATGCCAGGCATTTCGTGAACACACTGGGCGCAGTAGATAAGCCAAAGGGCAATGCTGAGAATTGATAATGCTCTGATCCTGCAAGAAATCTGAGGTATCTTCTGCAATTTGGTCGTATGGGGACGTGCAGGTATGCCTCCTTGAGATCTAGAGTTACCAGCCAATACTCCTTGCCCAGCATGGGAAGAAGTTGCTGTAGGGTCAGCATTTTGAATTTTGGAACAATGATGAATGTGTTTAAAGCGGACAGGTTGAGAATAGGTCTCCAACTTTTCTCTTTTCTTGGTACTAGGAAGTCTGGAGTAAAATCCCTTGCCCTGTTCTGTAGGTGGTACCCTTTCCACAGCTCTCATCTTTGTTAATTGAGCTATTTGTTTTAGAGATTCTGTCTTTTGATTTGGTGGTAGGTTTGGCATTCCTCTTTTTACTGGTAAGGTGTGGAAATGAAACCTGTAGCCTTGGTCTATAGTTTGCAAAATCCACTTGTCTCTTGTGATATAGTGCCAGTTTTTTGAAAATAAGGCTAACTTTCCGCCTAAGGGTGCTGCTATTTGTTCCCTGGTAGGCGGTGTCAGAGCCAAGTCACTGTGATTGTCCTGTTGCAGTGGTAGTGGTTGTATCTGTGCCTCGTTGGTTATTGCCTTGCCACTGGCGTCCCCTGTAGGCACCTCCTCCGGATTGATTTCTGCCTCTGGAACGTCTATTCCTGCCTCTCTGAGTTTTAGAGGAGTCTGGAAAGGACCAATTTTTGGAAGGCCAGTTCCTGCTAAACCTTGGGGGGTGAACCTGTAAGAAATCTTTAACTGTTTGTACAGATTTTGCCTTCTCTTCCATTTTCTTCATTACTTGTTGGGCAGGAGAACCAAATAGACTGACCTTATCCATAGGAGCATCTAATAGCTTTGCTTTAACATGATCCGGCAAGACCTGTTCTTTCAACCATGCATGCCTTCTTATAACTGTGCCAGTCATGGCTGATCTAAATGAAGCCTCCAGTGCATCATAGCCACATTTTAAAGAATGGTTACTAACCTGCTGAATGTTATTCACCATTTCTAGAACATATTTCTTATCTAAGGAATCATCAGAGGACAGTTTCTTAGTTAACTGATCAAGCATAAACTCTTGGTATTGGATCATATGAAACTGACAGTTCAAAGCTCTAGCTGAGAGAGTAGCAGAGGTGTATACTTTTTTACCCCATCTCTCTAAGGACCTGGATTCCCTTTCAGAAGGGAGAGGGTTTTTCGCTGAGGTCGAAGCTACTGCCTTAGGCCCCTGGGAGATAGTCTCAGGATCTGCAAAAGGAGCCTTGTATAAGTGGTGATGAGTGTCCGGTACCCTGTAAAACCTATCGGGCTTAGCAGGGGCTGGAGGTAAAGTATCAGGAGCAGTGCAAGCATCATTAAAATGCATCATCCACAACAGGAAGAACTGGAGGTATAGCTAAGGGCCTATGTTGCGGTAAGTGTAAAAAGGTCCTAAGCCTTTTTCTTGAATCTGAGAAATCTTGTCCCTGCCATTGGAATTGCTCTCTCATGGCATGTAAGGTTTCCCCAAAGGAAAATTCCTCTGGTGGAGAGGCAGAAGGAATAGATTCTTCAGCATCGGAATCTTCATAAGTAGAAAAAGGAGCCTCTGGATGGTCTGTATTGTCTGTATCATCAGAAGAGTCATCTGAGGACACTGGCTCAGGGGGCCCTGCTCTAGGTCTCTTTTCTGGAGGTTGAGAGGCCCTGTCTGGGTGAGATTGGGATCCCCTTATTAAAGAGATGAGATCCTCTGCCAGAGTAAGCATTTGGGAACTGGAACTGGGCCTGTGAGAGGGGGGCTTAACAGGCACAGACTTAGCAGTTTTGGCTGCTTTAGCCCTGGCAAAGGCCTTTATAGACATGGCTGCAGGAGGCCTAGCAGCACCACGTGCTGGGGTAGAGACATCCAAAGGGATGGTGTCCGATAATTCTAGAGAAACCACATTAGTAGGCAAAACTTCAGAGGCCGATTCAACTAGGGTAGAAGGGGCCTCGGTAGTAGTCATGGTTTCGGCTGAAGATTGACTCGTTTGCTCGGTTTCGGCCGAAACCGAGACACTCGCGGTTTGCTTAACCGTGGTTTCGGCCGAAACCGCGGACCGCGAGTGTCGGTCCTTTCTTTCGTTTCTTAACAATTTGAGTAGTCGGAGGATCCGACGGCATAATGTACGCAAAATCTGAGCCGAAAAACTGTTCAGCAAACTCCGACCGACGCCTAAGCGTTCGTCGGTTGAAGGAAGCACAGGCTAAACAAGCTGCTACGTCGTGGTCTGGGCCTAAACAAGGTAAGCAGTAAAAGTGGAAATCTTTATGAGGTATTTGTTTCCCACAAGTTAAACAGTTAATCACTTTTTCTGACATCGGCTGAGGCAAGAAAGAGTCCCCAACGGGGTACTTAGCTTTTTAGAAGTCTTCGAAGTAGTATTCGGTAGTAGTAATCTCTGGATCTGACCGACCGGCACTTGCGAACAGCTTCTGCTTCGGGCGCCACGCGGCAAGAAAGACTGAGGAAAATGGCGTCGGCTGATGCCTTTATACCCGAAGACCAGCAGAGATGACGTCGGGTGAAGTGCGACACCAGCCGAAGCCAGACCCAGACTTTGGAATCCGGCCGACCGAAGGGCTGCCTGACGACAGGACAACCCATTTGTAAGGACTGCAGATGCATCCTTGAAGGACATCAACAATTTTGCAAACTGTGAGATGTAAATAACTGGATGATAAATTCAAAAGATACTGTACCTCTTGGGAAGACTATTATCACATATGTGGTAAAACAGCATATAAGTGGCTGCCCGAGAATTGGAGTGGGATTTGCTACCTTGGTTACATACTTCCTGCCATAAGACACACTGACAGCCTCCCAAAGGAAAGGATTCAAAATGCATGAGTTAAAAAGTGTGAAAAAAATCCAGTAGGAAAGACTGATGTATCATGGATACATAATCATGATTTAGACAAAGCAGGATGTAAAGGACTCTCTCATATCGTCTTGGGAGATGATGTTATTTCAAGACCTGTGATTGTGCCAGCCTGTGGGGTGGCAAAGTCAATTTGGAAAATGATAAAATTGTCTCTAAGTTGCTGAAAATTCTTAATAATGCAACCTTTGAGGCAACTGACAAAATTACAATTGAGCTAAGTGCTATGCATGTAGTTGTTTTACAAAATCAAATGACTTTCGATTTCATGCTTGCGTCAAAAGGGGGTACATGTAAACTCATCCACAAGGAGTGCTGTACATTTACTCCTGATAATGAGCATGAAATACACAATAATTTGGAAATCATACAAAAGGCAGCAGAACTTTCACATACTAAAAAAGTAGATAACTCTCAATGGGCATGGTTGAGGTTGATTAAATTGTTTTCTGGATGGGAAAGTGTTTTAAAATTTGTAATGTTAATTATAATTATATTAATACTGCTATTATTATTTTTATTTCTGTATGACTGCAAAACATTATTTGTTAGAGCAACCCTAAAAAAAAAAAAAAAAACAAGACATTAATGTAGAAAGTGGAAACCAGTGCCGTAAGGATTGAAATGGTAAAAAATGAAGAAAAAAAATCGTTAGGTGACTAAGAGAAAATATACAATGATGCATTTAGTACTAGAGAATGATGCTAACAAGGCATCAAATGGGGAATTGGAAAGGGTTAAAAAAATGTGTGTATAAAGAAATGCAAATGTATTAAATGTGCAATGAAAACATACTGAGCTCTGATGGTACATGAAAACAGTCATGCAAAGCACACTGCATGCAAATGTAGGCTCCTGTTGTTCATGAAACAGCACTTTGTGGAATGTATTTTTATCTTTGTTGCTAAGCATACTAAACATGTTTACTGAACTGACAATGTGCTGTTAAAAGCCATGTTTCTTAGAAAAAGCTTTACTGATGGGAAGTTACTCCCTTGTGTTGATCTTTAAGTGGTTAATATGCAATCCTAACATAATGTTTGTGCTAAATATGAAATGCATAAATACTGCATGGACCGACTGCGCCTCTGGCCATTTCTGCAGTTACCTCCTACTGCGCCTCTTGGCGTCAAATATTGCTTGTTCATATTTGCATTAAAAACTCCAAAAACATACTATATACAAGGTATCAATATATTTTATCTTGAAGCATACGTGATGGCAAACACAAATGTATTGATATTGGAACTCTGTTAATGAGTATTTGTTAGAACTGTAAGGTGATAACATAATTTTTTAAAAGCTCAATCGCACCCACTGGCAGTTAAATGTACACACTCAAAAAGCTGTACCGGAGGGAATGGTAAGCTCAGGGAGTCCATTCTTACAACAGTCTCCCACATGTATGTGTACTTTTAAATAAAGCATTAACTCAAAAGAGACTGAGTGGTATTTGCTTTGCAAACTTTAGCAAGTCCCTGGGATATACACCACAAAAAGAAAGTGCTGGGAAGACATTGCCCATTTCCACATTCCTATGGCTTCCTGACACTGAAGATAAGATCTGGTCCCCCCATGTTTGTTGATGTACTAGACTACTGTGATGCTGTCCATCTGTTTGGAGAACACACCTTCTGGTAAAGAGACCTGAAATGCCTGCCACGCTACTAAGACTGCTCTCATCTTCACAATGTTGATGTAAAGAATGACTTTTAATGGAGCTCAAGTACCTTGAACGGTCTTCCCTTCATAATGCACTCCCCACCCTAAAAGGGAAGTGTCCATGGTGACCACAGCTATGCAAAGTTGAAGTCAACAGGGATGGCCCTGATGTGAGTCCTGCACACTGGAGTTAGTCTGATGAGGGTACTCAAGGACTAATAAAGTTGAGGCTACTGGACCAAAGGGGTTCACTGGAGAACTCTCATGTGAAAATGTGAAAGTAAGACCAAAGTGACTGTTGAATCCGTAAGACCTATACGTTTCAGAATCAGTCTCTCTGAAGGCAAGGGATGAGCCAAGATCTGCCCCGCCACCTTCTGAAGTGAAAGAATCCTGGAGTATGGCAAGGTAACTATCTGAGTTTATTTTGTTCAGGTGGCATCCGATGAATTCTAATAACTCAGTGGGATTTAGCTGGCTCTTGAGTATGTTGAGTTTGACACTCGAGCTGTGAAGCAACTGGAGTAAAAGGCATGCTGCTGGATCAGCAGATTCGTGGTCGGAGCAGTAAGAAGCCAATCATCCAAGTACTGGAACACCTGGAAACCCTACAATCTAAGATAGGCTGTTACTGCTGCCATACATTTGGTAAATACCTAAGGGGCTATGATGAGCCCAAAGGGCAGTGCTCTGAAACGATAATGACTGGCTGTCAGCCTGTAACAGAGAAATATCCTCCCTAATCCAATTCAAGTACAACTTGGACATCTGGATGGGAAACCAGAAATGTATCCCTGGTTTGGCACCTATACTTCTAATGGACACAGGTAATCTGTAAATGGTTCATCTCCCAGTCCATGCTTACATTTATCAAGGGTATCAGTACTTGCCAGAGATTTGGGATGCATGGCTAGGCTTAAAAAGGTCCTTGTGGTCATTAACGTAGTAAACACCTATGAACCTATGAATGCTTAGTTATCTTTACATGATAACCATCTTGAAGATCTACTGAGCAAATCCATTTGTCTTTCCTGAGTAAAGGTAGAATGGACTGAACTGTGACCATCTGGAATTTCATCTACTTCAAATGACGTAGGTCCAAAACTGGCCTTAGATCCCCTGTCTTTTCTGGAACTAAAAAGAACCCGGAGTAGACACCAGAGCCTAGCTGGTCTGGTGGGACCTGCTGGATGGCTCTTTTTTCTAAAAGCTTTTTGACTTCTGTGTTGTGGCAGATTCCATTTGATGGGGCGGCACTAGATGAATCTTTTTTCTTGACTGGATAGGGTTAAAGAGTCTGAAATGATGGCTTGCCATGTTAGAGGGTGTAGGGATAACCCCCCGACTGCCTCCAGAGTGTGCCAGTCGGGCAATACTTCAGGAGTGCTGAAGTGATTTCTCTCAAAAAGGTCCACAAAATCTTCTCCCTACCATGAGAGGGTTTGCCCGAGGAAGCATCTCAGTTAAAACTCTGTGATTTTCTGAAGCACATCTTCTATCCTCTTTGTTGATTCCTGGAAAAGCTCCTTTGAGGAGTCAAGAAGCAGATTCTCATGGCTGACAGGGTCTTACAGTGCTGCTCGCTCCTGATGTCTGTCTTGTTAACTTTAGGTCCAAACTTGGAATCAAAAGTGGAGTTAAGGAAGGCTGTCTTAAGCTTTATGCAAAATCACACAACCGCATCCAGAGATGATGACATATGGCTATGCTTGTGCATACTGCTCTAGCCATTCTATTATCAGCTGTAATGGACAACAGATGCATGGAAATGTTAGAAAGTGAGTTTAAGGTAAATAGCTGGGACTTCACATTTTTTTGGATGTTCGCTGGCAAATTACCTGAGTGAAAATTGCTAAACTCCTAGGTTATTTTTCTATGGGAAAGTGTTACATCAGCCAGGTAATTCAGCACTCTACTGTAAAAGGTCAGTGAAGCGCAAGTCTATCTTTCCAAATCTGTCCAGCGTTCTAGATTCCATATTAGGGGGATAGACAGAAGTACTCTCTCTGAAGAATTCTTTTTTAATGGCCACCACTATAACTATATCGGTTTACTATCAAATGACAGAAAATCAAAAGACTGAATCCCAAAAAGACTGAAAATTCAAAATATTGAATACATTTTTAATGCAAGGGGCAAGCTCCCCTGCTCCCCTCATGTGGGGGGCTGTGCCCCCCACACCCCCTGTTAAATATATATACCAACACCAAGATCACACAACAGTGGAAAAGGGGCAAATTCTATCATTCAATATTTTGAATTTTCAGTCTTTTTGGGATTCAGTCTTTTGATTTTTAGTCATTTGATAGTACACCAACTATATCATCTACCAAAGGACTTTTACTCCAGTGAGTCCGATCTTTTGGTGCTGCAAGCATTATGTCATGTTTCTTAGGTATAGGCTCCACTGTGTCAGGCTCCTTCCAGGCCCTCGCAGCCCTCAAATCAATGACGGCATCAGGAATGGGAACCACCCAGGCAGTAGAAGAGCCAACTCCAAAAGCCTCCATACAGATTCTTCCAGGGAAGTTGTGTCAGTGGACCAATCCCACCACATTCTATTTCACTGATGTATTATTTCTACAAATCAAACATTTCAAAAGTGGGATCTAGAGGAACCTTCATCCAAATCTGTGACTTCTGTGACACATTCAGGTGATGAATCTAAATGTCTTTTTTACAAGTCTGCTTCTTGTGGATCTGATACTGAGGAATTTCAGGCAATGGGTCTGAATCAGACAGGAAACTCAAGAAACAGAACTTCCCCGGAACTTTTGGACGCTGACTGTCCCTGTTGGCACACAGGCACTGAGGTTAAGCACAAAAGGAAAGAGGATGGGATGAATCTGAGCAAGTTGGAGGCACCCCTTCACTTGTGACAAGAACCCACTTGAAGGCCTTGAAAACAGAGGCAGAAACTGCAGCCAAGGAGGTCTCTCAAAGGGCTGGAGCCAAAAGAACTCCACTTATGACAACCCGCCTGGGCTCTGAAGCTCACACTGGAGTTGAGCTGTTCAGTGTGGATGCCCTGAAAGGAAGTGAAGGATCTGAGAGTTTTAGAGTTGACTATTCCCTGAGGCTGCAGCTCTGACGCTTTGGCTCCAACAGGGTTGGAGTCGAAATAGAGTGGGGTAAATTCAAAGTCAAATTGGCGAGCACTATCAGTGCCGACCTAGGTGCTCCAGAAATGTTCAGATCCATGGCTCAGATTGCCAAAGGAGTCAATAGTAAAGGGGTCATGGGACCTGTTCTCAGATCGGCCTAGGATGATGAAGCTGAGAGAACTCGCAACTGTATCTGTGCTCGAAGAAATCTCTGCATCATCCTGTCAATGTCAGCTTCGATGATACTCCTTGAAGAACAGACAGATCTAGATGAGGTTACCAAAGAAGACATCAACTGGTGCTTGTTTTGCAATATCGGAGAATGTGATCATGGACTAACAAGGCCCCAATGAGGAATGGAACAGAGGTGAAGGAGACTGGATATGACTAGACTTTGTATCTGACAGTTTCACAATCTTCAGTGTCAGCCCCACGAGATCTGTCGGGTCAGGGTACAGTTTTCTAAGTTTATCAGGTGTCCTTTCAGGAGTCTTGCTTTCTTGATCTTTTTCTCCTACCTGCTCTTTTTCCTTCTGTTTTACCTTCTCACCAGCCTTGGAAAGAGAAAGAGATGCAGCTGAGTGAAATGAGCCTGACTGAGTGGGTAAAACACATTTCAGGACTAGCTTGACCCTATTACTCTGAAGCGCTTTGTGAACAAAGGAAGTGCAGGCTTCACAGCTGATGTCAACGTGGGCTGCTCCCAGGCAGTCCACACAAAGGGAGTGAGGATCCTGTGAAGGAATTTTGCAGTCACATTTTGAACATTTCTTAAAGCTTTTGCCAGACATAATTATACGATTCTCCTAGAAAACAAAAGCAGCAGCAACAACAAATGGCAAAACACAATTCTAAACATTAGACCGAATAGACTTTGGAATCAACCAAATGTCCACAGAAACATGCCACACTATAGAAATATAAGCACACTGGATATACATGGAAATGTATATAGATATATATTGAGGAACAGCCTATCCTAAGATGGCAATACCTATTTTGTTTAAAAGAATCCTAAGCAAAAAAGGGTAGGAAAGCAAAAAAGGTGCAATCCACTAGCTACAGGACAGGAAAGTGTGAAAATTTTTATTGACTTGTCATTGAAGCGATTATTGACATCAGAGACTTTGAAGTGCACAACCGTTTAGTTCCAGTGACAAATTAGATCTGAAGTATTCAGAGAAAGAGAGAGAGGAAATTGTGGGTAGGGAAAAAGTCAGAGCCCTAGATCCACACATTTGGAGATGCAGAGACCAGATCTGAGTCCCAACAGTTGAATTAGATGAAAATGGACAACATCGGATCAAGAGACAGTCTACTGCTCTAAAAGTGAAAGTGGACAACACATAAGCAAACTTCCCAAATTGTTCCCTCAGTCTGGAATTATCACTGATAGAACAAGCAGCAGTAGTCTGAGGATAAGGAGCCTTTTTATGAGCAGCCATAGCAACAACAGTGTCTACCTTGGGAATCTCAAACACGTTCAATCTTTGGGAGGCTGGAGGATGTTGTCTGGCCTTGTCTGAACAGGTACTGCACTGTCCGGTACTTTCAGTGCCATCCTATTAGTAGTGCCATACTGTCCAAAGGGAGGACCACTGAGAAGGATGGTTGAGTATCTGAAAGGCTTCTTGCAGGATCCTTCTGGGAGAAAATGATGTACCTTCTAACATCATCATCTGAAGGACTGCCCCAAATTTAACGTCATCTGGAGTTGTATTTGAAGGGGTGTGAATGTCATTTCAAGTGCCATCATTTGAGGTAGGATATTCCATCAAGCAGGCGAGAAGCTTCCTTTCTCAGCTTGTAGAAAACCGATCCAAGGACAAGGAAGAAGCAAGAGCTAACCAGAAAAACAAGTGTGAACCTGCAAACCCCCCATGGAACCTCTCTCCTGCTGTTGAGAAGAGTGAGTAGTTAAAACTAGCAGACAGAAATGTCTTGAGTTGAGGCTATGGTCAGAATCGATACAGGTGGTAAGGATAGCAACAGCAGGGCCACCTACATCATCAACTTTGAAATCAGTGTCAGTACCACAAAAGAGTAAAGAAGAAGCATCAAACTCAGGTGCCAATGGCCAAAGCCAATGCCAAAAATACCCTAAATGCTTAATCCTGAATGAGGCTGAAAGACTATCAAAGAGAAGCTTGATATCAAGACCGTGAAGGCTGAGGGATCAAAGAATGAAATGACTAACAGGCAAAGACTCTGATGAGACGGAGTTGAGACAAACCCTGAAGAGTCAAACTTAATGCATGAGATCACAGAAACTCCCAACAGCAGCAACATCAGTGCCATAACCATTAACAGTAACACCATAGTTGCCACCGAAGGCATGGACCACAAGTGGTTAGTGTCTCAAAACCAAGAAAATAGCCACAGTTTACACCAATGCTAGTAGTTTGTGACTGGCCTCTTCGGAACCAGTGCCAAAACAGGGGCCCATAAGGAAGGTGTCAATGAAGCCCTTCTATTCATAACAGTACTACAGGGGAGCAGAAAGGAAAACATATTGTAGCCTCAGGAAAAAAATCCATATTACAGGAACACTCCGCCCTCAGCTACATAAAAACTCAACTGTGAGTTTTCTTTTACCCTTACAAATTCATCCCTTGTGTGAGCAGTTCCCTAACCACATTAAAAAGTTTAAGTGTTCTTTATTTCACCCCTTCGGTAGTGTAGGGCTGGAAAGTCCATTCCCAATCCATTCCTCCTGAAGTGGAGGAATTTGTCTCCTACTTCTTTACTTACCTCCAACACATTCCAATGAGTAGGTCCACCTGGCTTGGCACTTGTAATATAGGTCGTACACCGGCTTGCTGAGGTATCAGCTGTTATAAAAGCAGTGGTCACGGGCTTTTGAAACTGTTCTGTTAGCAACTGTTTCAGCACACAGTTACCAAAACCCTATACGAGCATTTGTTTGCCACAGAAACAGCAGCTGAAGGCTTTGCAAAGCACGGAAATCAAGCAGTGTAGAGCTTGTGTAAATCTTTTTTTTACTTTTCTTCATGTTTCTACAAGAAAGCCTTTGATAATTTTAAATATTTCTCTTACACACTTAGAAGCTTGACAGAATACCAGGTTTTATATTAGCATTAATTTTCTGGAGGGTATTAAGTCAGGAAACTCAAATGTCTGTCATTATCTCCTAATGTTAGCTATTAATGATTTTCCGCTAATTTGTCTTCAAAAGACAAATATTTGAAGAACGGACGAAAAGTATGAGGCAAAAAAAATCTGCTCATTCTTTGAAAAGCTGTACAGTTGCGATGGATTATTTCGGGGCAGGAATAATCATTGGCAGGTTAGCCCAAAAGATTAGAAAAAAATGTGCATGTGTGTATGTGTGCGTATGTATGTGTATGACTGGGTTTATGTTTGTCTGCGTGTGTGAGTGAATGTGTGTATGAAAGCAGAACAGACTGTGTGACAGTGATCTTGTGGGACTGAATATGTGCATGAAAGCAGAATGTATGTGTGTGTGAAAGCAGAAGAGACAGAGTATGTGTGTGTCAGTTTATTATACCCACTCAGGTATAATAGATAAAACTCTTTCAACTAGGCATCAATCCCTATGTTACCAGATGGGTTGCAAACTGGCTCACTGATAGAACCCACCGAATCAAAATAGGGAAAGCCACCTCAAGCAGTAGACCCATAATGAGCGGCATACCCCAGGGATCGGTCTTGGGGCCTCTGTTACTCGAGGTATACTTCTCTAAAGGTGCAGGCCAAAACCAGTGGGCTATGGCTGACCAAGTTTGCAAATGACTGCAAGCTGGGCACAGTCATTAATTCCCCAAGTGATGTGGACATCCTTCAAGACGGTCTCACCCAAACAAATGACTGGTGCCAGAAACATGGCCTCAAGCTGAATGCCAAAAAATGCATCATCATCCCCTTTGGGGAGAGTGATGTCCCCACATATTATCACATTAATAATTTCCTAAGCACGCAATCAGTCGTGAGGGATTTGGGCACCCAGGTTGGTAGCAATCTGACTTTTGAACACACATTGCTTCCATTGTATGGAAAGCTTTCTAAATGGCCCAACTCATAAGTTAAGGGTACCTCATCCAAGGACAAGGAGGTCGTAAACATCCCTACATTCTTCCCTTATAAGGCCAGTTATTGAGTACAACACCCCCTTCGGTATGTACCTTGCAAAGCACATGCAGCAGCTGGAGAGACCACAAAGGTTCCTCACCAGGAGAATCCAGGGCATCAAACATATACCCTACACAGACAGGCTAAAAGCCCTGTCCCTCTACTCAGTTTCATACAAACTCCTCAGAGGGGAACTCTGTCTGGCATACAAAGCAATCTCAGACCCTGCCTTGATGGAACTGCTGCATATCCACAAGTCAAGCTCCACTCGAGTAGCTCACAAGCGCGACCTCAACCTGGTCTGTGACATCAACAGGACTTGTTAGCAGGACAGATTTGTGTCCCAGAGACTCTCCCATGTGTGGAATAGACTCCCTCTCTACGTCAAGCAGAGTACCCCACTATCCTTTTTTCAGCGCAAACTGGATGAATACACCAATAGGCTTCAACCTGTGTCCCTGTTGAACAGGGGCTTTGGATGGTGACTTGTCTAAAAAACAAGTTATGTACTTACCATAACGTTCCAACTAAGTTGTTGCTTTTCAATGGTCTTAAACCTGAGGGACTCGGATCCGGCAATGATCCAACTTGGCCGCATACTTCAGCATCAGATCCAAAGCTCCAAGCTCCTCCCCTACCCATAATGCCCCTATGTCCCCTCCTCCCCTCAGATCGAGCTTGTTGCAGAACAGCAGCATCCCAACCTTGAGCAATATGCTTATAAGACTTGGCACAACCCACAAAAGACTTAGCAAAGGTAAAGCAAGCTAAGATGGAGGGGCTATGACTATTCCACCTCCGGTCCACAATACAGCCCACACAAGACAGGGGAGAAGGAGGGAGGGATTGTTAAAGACAAATGAAAAGCAACAACTCAGATTAAGAAGTTATGTTCTTACCATAACGTTCCATGTTAATTGTCTTCTTCTCGGCTTCTTTCTTGCTGGATGGGTTCGGAGCCGATCCTCGGCTCTGACTCGGCCTATACTATAGCTCGAGAGCTATTTTTACCGGCTCGAGGCAGCCCTATAACCCACAATACCATGCACTAACTCCCCAGATCTCGTTTGGAAGCTAAGACATAGTATAAATATATTATTATAATCCTCATTTGCAAGTACGGACTCCCTGCTAGTAACACTAAAGATACGGGGAAACCGTAACATGTTGTATCTCAAGAAATGGAAGGACTCAGAGACCTCAAGTCTGTCCAGGCTAGGGGGCAGGAGGGAGGGACGCAAGAAAGAAGGCGAGAAGAAGACAACTAACATGGAACGTTATGGTAAGAACATAACTTCTTAATGTTAAGTTGTCATTCTTGCTTGATGGGACAGCGTCCCTAGCACCTTAGTCCTGGGTGGCTCAATGGAACAGACTCCTGAGTACAGTGGAACCAAAGTCAGCTCTATTTCTGGAGGTTATATCAAGTTTGTAATGGGCAACAAAGGTATGCTGGGAAGCCCATGTGGCTGCTGCACATATGGCATCTAATGGTAACCTTGCTTGAAAGGCCGTTGATGTTGATAGTGCCCTGGTTGAATGAGCCTTAGGCCTGGACGGAAGTTGCCTGTGTCTCAACTCATAGACAAAGGTAATAATAGATGTCAACCATCTGGAAAGAGTAACCTTTGATACTGGAAGCCCTTTCTTTCCTGCAGCATAAGAGAGAAAGAGCTGGTCTGACTTTCTGAGTTGTTTTGTCCTGTCTACATAATACCGTAGTTGGCGATGAACATCCAATGAATGTAATTTCTGTTCAGCCCTGTTGGAATAGTCTGGGAAGAAGACAGGCAAGTCAATGGAGTGGTTTAGATTTGCTTCAGAGGACACTTTCGGTAGGAAGGAAGGATTTGTTCTGAGAGTCACCCTATTTTTGTGAAAGACCAAATAAGGGGGACGGACAGACAAGGCTTGAAGTTCCGATATCCTTCTGGCAGATGTTATGGCTACTAAAAACAGAGTTTTCCAAGAAAGAAGCTTGAGGGAGCAAGAGGCTGCAGGGTCAAAGGGAGGCAGAATCAATGAGGTTAGAACCAAATTCAAATCTCATTGTGGGGGCGGATCCTTAACTGGAGGTCTAAGCAAAAAGATGCCCTTGAGAAAGGCTTTACAGAGTATGTGGGACATAATATTTGCTTCTGAGAGCCCCACATGAAAATTAGCAATGGCCGCTAATTGTACCCTGATAGTGGCTGATGATGACCCTGAATGAAAGAGTTCCGTCAGAAAGTCTAGAACCTTATGAATGGGTGCATGGAAAGGATCTAAGGACCTAGCTTGTGCCCAGAGCGAAAAACGCTTCCATTTACTCGCATATGTCTTTCTAGTATTGGACTTATGGGAAGCCAGAATGATATCACGGACAGGAGGAGAAATAAGGGGAAGCCTGGCTAAGGCTGGAAGTGGAGCAACCAAGCTGTGAGGTTGACGGAATGAAGAGACTGATGCAGCTTGCCCGTGAGATGGGTCAACAGATCCGGAAGGGGTTCCAGATGCCAAGGCTGTTCCAGTAGGTAACTGTGCAGGAACGGAAACCATACTTGTCGAGGCCAAAAAGGGAGCAATGAGGATCATTTTGGATCTCAATGCGGTTGCTTTCTGAATTAATTGCGGGATCAATGGTACGGGAGGAAAGGCATACAGAAGACCCCGGGGCCAATCGTGAACAAGAGCATCTCTGGGGGGATGGCCTGGTAGAGGAAAGAGTGTGAAGAAGTCGAGGCACTTGCTGTTTTGAGGAGTTGCGAAAAGATTGCAGCAAGGCTGGCCCCACTTCTGAAATATTCTGTCTGCTACCGCTTGATTTAGAGACCACTCGTGAGGCATGAGGATAGTTCTGCTCAATCTGTCCGCTATGACGATGGACTTCCCGGGGATGTGCGTTGCTATCAGAAACCGTTGAGAGGAAATCGCCCATTGCCAAAGTCTGAGTGCTTCTCGACATAGGGGGTAGGACTTTGTTCTGCCCTGCTTGTTTATGTACCACACCACAGACATATTGTCCATTTGAATTGCTATAGTCCCTGTGGGAAGAGAGCTCTGAAGGGCTTGCAATGTTAAAAGCACCGCCCTCATCTCCAGGACATTTATGTGCAGTTGGCGTTCTAGTTGTTGTCATGTGCCCTGGACCGTCCTGCCCTGATAGTGCCCCCCCACCCGATCAGGGAGGCATCCGTTGTCACCGTGGCAACTGGGGGGGGGGGACAAAGGGTCTGCCCTGAGAAAGCTGAGGGGAAACCATCCACCAGGAGAGATGATTCTTGCATGATGGGGTTATCAAGATGTTGTGAGTCATTGGGAGCTGTTGAAAGGACCACTGAGAAAACAGCATCCACTGGAGGAGCCTCATGTGGAAGCGGGCTAATGGGAGTAGAAGAATCGCCGCTGCCATGAGGCCTAACGCTTTCAATACTAGCTTGACTTGAACTCTGTTGGACTGAAACAGGGACTGAACATTCCGCCTTATGTCTGTCACTCTCTGAGGTGGTAACGTTGCAGACATTTCTGTGGTGTTTAATACGGCGCCTATAAAGCTTATACATTGATAAGGCGACAAGGAGGATTTTGCAAAATTTATAGAAATACCTAGATTGTTGCAAAGTTGAATAGTGTAATCCCTGGCCATTATGAGATGCTGCTTGGTGGTAGCGGAAATGAGCCAGTCGTCTAGATATGGAAACACCTGGAATCCTTTTTGTCTCAGGTGAGCCATGACCACTGCCAAGCATTTGGTGAACACCTGGGGGGCTGTGGTGAGACCAAAGGGCAGGGTTCTGAATTGATAATGACTGGCTCCCAGTCGGAAGCGGAGAAACCTCCTGGAGCGCCTGTGTACCTTTATATGATAGTACACGTCCTGGAGGTCTAACGAGCACATCCAGTTGTCTCTGCCCAAAAAGGGTAGAATGGACTGCAGTGTTACCATCCGAAATTTTGTCTTTTGTACAGAGTTGTTTAATCTGCTGAGGTCCAAAATGGGTCTCCAGTCTCCAGTCTTTTTTGGTACCAAAAAGAATCTGGAGTAGATTCCGGATCCTAGCTGATCTGCTGGGACTGCCTGGATGACTCTTTTTTCTAACAGCTTTCTTATTTCTAGCTGTGCCTGACCCCTTTGTGCGGGTGGTACGTCTGGTAGGGGTCTTGGCGGTTGTACCGGAGGGGAAGTGAAGGGAATTTTGTAACCCTCGGATATGATCTTCTGTACCCATGTGTCTTGGGAGAGGGATTGCCAGGCTTCTGGGTACAGAGATAATCTTCCCTCGACTGCCTCCGAAGGCTGACAGTCGGGCAGCTTCTTAGGGATGCTGAAAGGGTTGGCCAGGGAAAGATTCCCTGGAACCCTGGTTCTGTGGACCCCCTCTGCCCCTGGGGCGGCATCTGTTATTGTTCCCCCCTCTGCCTCTGGGGGGAAATTCACCACGTGCGGCAGGCGCGACTCCCTGTGGTTTGCGGAACCACATCTTTCCACCCCTCTGTCCCTTAGGATAAGGTCTAGAAGGTGTGGAAAAATGGACTCCCACGGCAGAGAGAGTCTTACCATCTTGCTCGCATCTGGTGAGGGTATTCTTCACCTGAGGTCCAAACAATTCTGAACCATCAAAGGGGGTGTTGGTGAAGGACGCCTTGATGGGATCGGCAAAGTTACAGAGTCGCATCCAAGCGTGACGTCTCAACGCAACACCTGTGCCTGCGGCCCAACTCGCTCCATCGGCTGCTTAGGAGATAAGCCGCATGGAGGAGTTAACAATGGCATTCAGGGTGGCCAGCTGGGAGTTCATCTTGTCCTGATACCCCGCAGCAGAAGGATCCTGTACAGTTTCACCCAGTTCTTTGAGCAAGTCTCTCTGAAGGCGGGTGAAATGACATAAATAGTTCAGCGATCGCATAGTAAAGGTCACCACAGCAAATGTCCACTTGCTGTACCTGTTTATGGTCCTGGACTCTTTGTTAGGAGGATGAACAGGTACAGAAGGATCAGCCAATTCCTTCTTAGTGGCTGCTGCTACCACCATAGCATCAACTGAAACACCTTTGGTGAGAAAGGATTTGTCCTCTGGTGCAGAAATAAATTTAGAGGGCCTCCTAGGGGTAGGTTCCATTGAATCAGGAGCTGCCCACGCATTTCTAGCCACTACCTCCATTAGTGGGTCGAAAGGGGGAGACACCCAGGAGGTGGAAGGGCGAGATCCAAAAGAGTCAAGGTAAACTGACTCGTCCTCGGAGGGTTTGAGAGTGGACCAATTTCCCCTCTGTTTTAGGATCTCTAGGATGTCTGAAAAAGAGACATCCTCAGACGGGGATCTCGGGGAACCCTCCGACTCATCCAAGTCGGTGTCCGACGTGACAGACTCGGGGGAGTCTATGTGCTTCCTCTTGCACTTTCTTTTCCTAGAGGGTTCCCCTGAAGCTTCAGGGGAGGCCTCGGAAGAGGAGGAGACACCCAAAGTGGGTACCTTATGCTTAGGATCTCTGCTGTCAGATGCAAGAGGATGGCCAAAGACCGTAACAGGCACTGTAGAGGGAGGAGCTGCAGAACTTAACCTTGGAGTGGACACTGGGTCCAGCACGCTCCTCATCACCTCGAAGACTCCCCTATCAGGTACCAAGGGTAGTCCCGGCTCCGAAGAGACCCGAACCGCTCCCGGCACCGACAGAAAAGGCTCCGAGAATGATGTCGGGGCCAAATTAACCAGAGCCGAAGCTCCGAGAGGGAGAGCGGGGTCAGACAAGGGTCCGATGCCACTCGCCCCCTCGGAGCCGACAATGGAGTCCCGGCGCCCGGACCTCTCCACGGACGGAACCAATGAAGAGGTCGGAGCCAACAACACTGGAGCCGAAGGTGGAAGTATCAGCTCCGACGTGGGCAAGGTTACGGTTCCGACAAACTCCGGCTCCGAACTCGAGAGGTGAATCGGAGGAGGAATCGATACCGGTACCGAAGGAGCCACAGTCTGGTGAGACGGGCTTTGGAGCATTTGGGCTAGTGCCTGAGATTTTATGAGCCTACTGACCACCCTCTCAATGTCGTGGTTGGAAAGCCTGGATGACCTAGATGAGTGAGTCCTATGACTCCGCTCCGACAGGAGAGGTGATCTCGGAGCCGATCGGACGGATTCTAGTGAGGGGGATCTAGAGCGCTTGCGCACTGGGGTCGGCTCCAATGCAGGTTTCGGAGCGGATACCACTTTCCCCCCCTCGGATCCGACTGGAGCCGATGTCGGAGCCATCTCAATAATGCCAGCCCTCGACTCAGAAGCTGGAGCCGAGGGTTTGGCGGTTTTTGAAGACTTCCCCGAGCCAGACTTGGACGGGGAGTCATCGGGCTTTAATAAGCCCCTTAAGATGAGCTTTTTACGATGCTCCTGCAGGACTCTTGAACTAAACCTGTGACTGACGGAACAAGAGTCCTGCAGGTGTAAAGGCCCTAAGCAGTAGACACAAGAAGTGTGACCATCTGTCAGAGACATTTTCTGACAGCACGAGTCACACTTCTTGAATCCTGAGACCTTAGTGTCTTTGGACATAGTCCTAACAACAGCAAGCACAGTAATCACAGTCAGTCCACACACACACACACACACACTCAACTTAAAACTAGAAAAAAGTTAAGGGAACTGACTAAACACCACACACAGACACTGTAAGGGGTGGGGAAAAAGTACAGTTTTGTACCTACCATAAATGTAGATGTTGGAGTGCTAATACAGCCGCAGTCATAACAGATGGGTTCTCCTGCCGTCAGGCGGGTCCTCGGTCAGCCGAATTCCAAAGTCTAGGTCCGGCGTCAGTTGTCGTCGCTTCTTCCCTGACGTCAGTGCGACAGGGGTATAAAAGAACCAGCCGACGCCATTTTCTTCAGTCTTTCTTGCCCCAGATGTCAGGTGCCCCCAGAAGGAAGGCAATACATAAAATAATGTAATAATGCAATGCAATATAATCAAAAAACAGTAGTTGCAAGCAAATACACCATAAAAGAATACCCCTAGAGGGGAAGGTGGGAAGGAAACCTGGACTGCAGCTGTATTAGCACTCGAACATCTACATTTATGGTAGGTACAAAACTGTACTATGTTCATCGTGCATACAGCTGCAGTCATAACAGATGGGTAGAATCCCAAAGCTAAGAAAGGGGTGGTAGGCACTAGGTGGAGCTAGGAGGAGCCAAAATGCCCTGCAAGACTGCAGTGGCAAAGCCTGCTCTAGACTTGGAGTATAATGGTAGGTTGTAGTGCTTAGAGAACGTATGCACAGAACTCCAAGTGGCTGCTTCTAAAATATCCTTGGTAGGCACTCCTCTGAGGAAGGCTGCAGAGGTGGCTGTGGCCCTGATGGAATGAGTTCTAATGCCTGTAGGTACAGTTTTGCCATGAAAGGAATAGCAAAAGCGTATGCAGTGGGCTATCCATTCTGAGATTGTCTGTTTGGATATTGACTTTCCTTGAGCTCCTACCGCATAGGCCACAAAAAGCTGTTCTGATTTTCTGAAAGGCTTTGTTCTGTCCAAATAATAACGCAGTTGTCTGTGGATGTCCAAGGAATGCAGTAATCTCTCCCCTTTGTTTTGAGGATTAGGATAAAAAGGTAAATGTATGGCCTGATTTAAAGCTACCCTGGATACCACTTTAGGCATAAAGGACGGGTTGGTACGTAATGAAACTCTGTCCTGATGGAAGATGATGAAAGGCTGGACAGCCATAAGAGCCTGTAATTCTGAAACTCTACGAGCTGAAGTGATAGCCAGAAGGAAAGCTGTTTTCCAGGACAAATATTGTAAATCTGATGAGGCAGCTGGTTCAAAAGGGGGCAAAGTCAGTTTTTCCAGAATGAAATTAAGATCCCAAGCAGGTATTGGTTGTTTTCTTGGAGGTCTTAAATTCTTAGCCCCTCTGAGGAACTGTCTTAATAGAGGGTGAGAGAATAAAGGTGGATCAGTATTGTATTCTGCAGAAATGGCTGAGGCATGGATTTTGATGGAGGAGAACGAAAGTCCACTGCTTAGCAGTTCGGCCAAATATAGTAGTATTTGAGGTAAATTCAGTTTTCCAGGGCACTGGCCCTTTTTCTCATTCCAAACACAAAAACGTTTCCATTTTGCAGAGTAAGCTTTTCTAGTTGATGGCCTTCTGGCCTCCAAAATGACATCCTGCACCTCCTTGGAGAGCAGGGCCTGCTGTGATGCTAAGGAATCTTCCATGCGGCTAGACTGAGTGTCTTCAGCTGACTGTGAAGAGTTTTGAAGCTGTGCTGAGTCAGAAGAAGAGGCATTAGAGGCAGGGTCCATGGTGGGGAATGCGTCAGGCTCCTTAGTAGTGGGTACCAGTTTTGCCTTGGCCAGTCCGGAGCAATGAGGATCATCTTTGGTCTGTCTGCTCTGGTCTTCAATAGGACTTTGGGCAGCAGAGGAAGAGGTGGGAAGGCATGAACTGTCATTGATGTCCAACTGAAAGAGAGAGCCTCCACTCTCCAGGCCTTTGGATGGAAGATCCTTGAGCAGAATTTTGTTAATTGATGATTTTTGTGGGAGGCAGAGAGATCTATGTCTGGCCTTCCCCATTCTTGGATTATTTCTGTAAAAACTTTTGGATGCAACTTCCATTCGTGTGGATCTGTCATATTCCTGCTTAGGTTGTCTACCAGCGTGTTTTCCTTGCCTGGCAAGTACTGTGCTTGTAGCTCCATTTGAAAGTCCATGGCCATGTTCCAAAGTGACATGGCCAGTCTGCATAGGGGATAAGAATGTGTTCCTCCCTGCTTGGTTATGTACCACATAACTGTGGTGTTGTCTGTTCTTATCAATAGCTGACCTGGTTGTAGAAGGTCCTTGAAGGCTGTAATAGCATTTATCACTGCTAGCATTTCTTTTTCATTGATGTGAAGGTGCTTTTCTTTTTGGGTCCATTTGCCCTGAATGCACCGGTCTGTCATGTGCACCCCCCAGGCGTAGTCCGAGGCGTCTGTTGTGATGACTTGATTTGCTTGAGGCTTGCTGAATGGAAGACCTGTGTTTGTTTGGCATGCTTGAGCCCACCACAGAAATTCCTTTTGCAGACATGGAATTAGTGGTATCATTGTTTCCAAACTGTGGCTGTGTTGAGACCATATGTTTTTTAGGTACCATTGTAGTTTTCTCATATGCAGCTTTGCACATGGGATTAGTAAGATGCAAGATGCCATGAATCCCAGAGCCTGCAGGATTTTCCTTGCAGTCAGCCTGGTGCAATTTGCCAGTGTTCTGAAATATTGAATTAGTTGCCCCTGCTTCTCTGGCGTGAGGTAGGCCATCTGGGTGTTTGTGTCCAAATTGGCACCCAGGAAAATTATCTTCCGAGAGGGTATTAGTCTTGATTTCTCTTTGTTGACTGTGTATCCTAGAGAGTTTAATAACATTATTACATAAGCCAGATGTTTCAGAAGAATGTGTTTGCTGTCCGCTTGGATCAGGCAGTCGTCCAAATAAGGGTATATTTGTATCCCTTGAAGTCTGCAGTAGGCAATTACTGATGCCAGGCATTTCGTGAATACTCTGAGCGCAGTAGATAAACCAAAGGGCAACGCAGAGAATTGATAATGTATTGAACCTGCAAGAAATCTGAGGTATCTTCTGCAATTTTGTCTGATTGGGACATGCAGGTATGCCTCCTTGAGGTCCAATGTTACCAGCCAAGACTCCTTGCCCAGCATGGGAAGAAGTTGCTGTAGAGTGAGCATCTTGAATTTTGGTACGAGTAGGAATGTGTTTAGGATGGAAAGATCCAAAATAGGTCTCCAATCTTTGCCCTTCCTTGGCACCAGAAATAGCCTGGAAAAAAAACTTGACCTTGTTCGTGTGTAGGTACCTCTTGAATAGCTTTCATGTTTATAAGATCTGAAATTTGCTTTTGTGCCTCTGCCCTTTGATTGTGTGGCAGGTTTGGCATGCCTTTCATTGGAAGGGTATGAAAATGGAATTTGTAGCTTCTGTTTATAATGTTCAGTATCCATTTGTCCTTTGTGACAATATGCCAATTTTTGAGAATAGTGCCAGCTTTCCTCCTAAGGGTGGTGCCATTTGAGACCTGGTTGGCATGTAAAGGGAAAGTCATTGGTTTTGCTTTCTGAAAGATTGCAGTTGTCCTCACCACCTCTTTGTGTAGGAGCTTGCCATTGTCTGCCTCTGTACGAGCCTTGTGTTTGTCCTCTGCCCCTCGGGCCTGTATCTGCCTCTTTGGGGTCTGTCTGTGGCAGGAAAGGACCAGTTTTTGGAAGGCCAATTTCTACTAAAACGTGGGGGATGAACCTGCATAAATTCTTTCACAGTTTGCATTGATTTAGCCTTTTCCTCCATTTTCCGTAATACTTCCTCAGCATTTGCCCCAAATAGTACATCCTTTTGAAGAGGGGTGTCTAGTAATTTAGCTTTGACATGATCAGGCAAGGCTTGTTCCTTGAGCCAAGCATGCCTACGTATGACTGAGCCTGTAACAGCAGCTCTACATGAGGCCTCTAGAGCATCAAAACCACATTGTAAGGTATGTTTACCCACTTGTTCTGCACTATGCATCAAATCCTGCAACTCCTTCATGTCTGGTTGTTCAGGTTGTGACATTTTACTTTTCAATTGAGAACAGAAACTGTTGGTATTTTAGCATATGAAACTGACAGTTTAAGGCCCTCATGGATAAGGTAGCCGAGGTATATACCTTTTTTCCCCACCTTTCTAAGGAACTGGAATCTCTCTCGGAAGGCAATGGGTTTTTGGCAATGGAGGCCTTAACTCCCTTGGGCCCCTGTGAGATGGTTTCTAGGTCAGCAGCATGGCTTTTGTATAGAAATTGGTGTGAGTTAGGAACCCTGTAGTACCTGTCAGGCTTAAATGGAGCTGGAGGGAGAGAGTCCGGGTTAAGGCAGGCCTCCGAGTAAACATCATCTAGGATGTCCAGGACAGGAGGTATAGCCAGAGGCCTGTGCTGGGGTAACAAAAGAAATTCCCTGAGCCTTTTCTTGGAATCTGAATAATCCTGGCCTTCCCAGTGGAAGTGTTCCCTTAAGGTATGCAGAGTTTCACCAAATGAGTAATCCTCAGGGGGGGATACAGAAGGAATAGATTCCTCTGCATCAGAGTCTTCAAAAGGAGAGTAAGACTGTTCCTGATAATCAGAGTGCTCTGAAATAATGGAGCCCTGATCAGAGGAGGGGGAATCTTCCTCCACTCTGGGTCTTTTGTCCGGAGGTGGCTGAGAACCTCTGATTAGAGTAATTAAATCCTCAGCCATTTTAAGCATCTGTTTCTTAGGCATGGAGCCTGGAGATGGGCCCTGTGTAGCTGGTCTCTTAGGGTGCATGGCAGCTTTAGACTTGGTGAAAGCCTTGATGGAGAAAGAAGAGGAAGGTCTGAAGACACCTTGAGTGGAGGTGGACCTGTCCACATTCTGTGTTTCAATGCCAAGCGTGGCTTCGGTATCTGTAGTCAGGGTGTGGGCCGAGGAGCCTGTGACCTCGGGTACAGGAGACACCGCCGAAGATGTGTCGTCGGTAATCAGGGCTGCGAGGGCCGCTGAGAACCGGACCACGGTAGTCGGCTTTGGCATGGTGTCGGTAGAGGCCGGACCTCGTGTGTCGGTCCTTGTCTTTGCTTTTAGACAAAACCGAGTCGGAGTATCCGGCGACATAGTATAGTTATAGTATAGTTAAATGCTTTCCCAAAATAATGCTGGACGAACTCCGCCCGACGCTTAATAGTGCGTTTGTTGAATGTAGCACAAAAGCGACAGACCGAGACGTCGTGGTCTGGGCCTAAACAAGGTATTCAGAGGGAATGGAAATCCTTATGCGGTATTTGCTTCCCACAAGAAATACAATTATTAACTTTGTCTGACATCGGTCTGAGGCAAGAAAAAGTTTCCCCAATGGGGTACTTAGCTTTTAAAAAGACTTCGGTTCCAAATTTTTTGTAATCTCAGGAGCTGGCCAGCCGGCACTTGCGAACTGCTTCTGCTTCGGGCACCGCGCGGCAAAAAAGACTGAAGAAAATGGCGTCGGCTGGTTCTTTTATACCCCTGTCGCACTGACGTCAGGGAAGAAGCGATGACAACCGACACCGGACCTAGACTTTGGAATTCGGCCGACCGAGGACCCGCCTGACGGCAGGAGAACCCATCTGTTATGACTGCAGCTGTATGCACGATGAACATCTAAGGTAAAGCCCGTAGGCCCAAAGATAAAAATTAACTAAAGAAGGGCTACAAAAGGGCTGTAATGAATAAAACAATCGATAGGGACCTAACAAAGGGAATCTATCTGGAAAAACTACCTGAAATATAGAACTATAGAAAAAAATTCTCTTTACTGACCTGAGCCAGTAAAAAAAGGCAACCTCGCAGCGAAGCGGCAAACGAGATCTGAGGAGTTAGCGCATGGTATTGTGGGTTATAGGGCTGCCTCGAGCCGGTAAAAATAGCTCTCGAGCTATAGTATAGGCCGAGTCGGAGCCGTGGATCGGCTCCGAACCCATCCAGCAAGAATGAAGGTGAGAATGACAACTTAACATGGAATGTTATGGTAAGTACATAACTTGTTTATCTGACGCCGTTGTTTTCATTTGAACTTCAACCTGAGGGACAGAGTCCCCAGCTGCCAATAAATCCTGGGAGGTCCTCATGGAAGGATATTCAAGAGCATAGCTGAGCCAAAGGATGCCGTGCCCCTGGAAAGAAGGCCAATTTGTAATGGGAAATAAAGGTGTGCAATGACACCCAGGTAGCTGCAGAGCAGATATCATCTAAAGAAACCCTGGACCAAAAGGCCACAGACCTGGTGGAATACATCTGGACATGCCCTGGAGGAAATAACCCTTTTGTTTGATAGGCCAAGAAAAATGCATTCAAAAATCCATCAAGCAACAGTAACTTTAGAAACAGGCTTACCCAAGAAAGGTTTAGAAACTGAAATAAAAAGTTGATCAGACTTACAAAAGGATTTTGTTCTATGCAAATAGAAACACAGTTGCCTGTGAAGATCACACAAGTGCAACTTGTATTCTCCCTTACTCTCGAAATTTGGAAAGAAAACTGGCAAACTGATGACCTGGTTAATATTAGACTCTGAGGCCACCTTTGGTTAAAAAAAAGATGGACACCCTATCTTTATGGAATACCATATAAGGGGGCTTGATGGATGAGGCTGGGATCTCAGAAACCCTCTTTGATGAGGTAAATGCAACCAAAAAAGCCATCTTCCATGACAAATTACAACTCAACTGTGGCTGCTGGTTCAAATGGATGAGAAACCAGGGCCTGCAACACCAAGGTGAGATCCCAAGGGGGCACTGGGTCCTTAACCGGAAGGCCTAAGGAGAAAGGTGCCTTTCCAAAAGGCTTTACAAAGCTTGGAAGAAGCCAAATAACCCAAATTCTCGTCTATATGAAAATTAGAAATCGCTGCCAATTGAACCTTAACTGTAGAAAAGCTAGCACCATGATTAAAAATATTCACCAAAAATGGTTAGAACTGGTGCAGTGAAAGGATCCAGGTCATGCTGAAAAGCCCAGATTGAGAAACGCTTCCATTTACTGAACTAAAGCTTCCTGGTAGAATATTTGTGAGCCACTAACAAGTTATTTTTAACAGGAGAAGACCGGGAGTCCTAACTATCATGGGAAGTGGAGCATCCAAGCCATGACTGACTAAGTCTGGATGAGGGATCCCTGAGGGATGTGTAATCAGATCTGGAACCAGATATAATATCCAAGGTGGACACACTATATGAGACCACAGAGTGGGGAACCAACCTTGGCGAGGCCAGAAAGGGGCAATAAGGATCACTTAGTCCCCCAGCTGTCAAGTTTTCTGAATGAACTTGGAAATCACAGGAAGCGGAGGGTAAGCATACAGTAGACTGGAGGGTCAAGCATGGACTACAGTTTCTCTGGGGGACTCCTCCGGAGGAGGGTTCAGAGCAAAATACTTACTGCACTTCGCGTTGGAAGAAGAGGTGAAGAGATCGCAGCAAGGCTGACCCCACTTTAAAAAGATCTAGTCCACTACTTAAGGATTTAGAGACCACTAGTAAGGCATCAGAATAGACCTGCAATATTTTGGACATCCCCGGAATGTGCACTGCCACCAGAAAATGGTCAGTGGACATAGCCCACTCCCACAATCTCATGGCTTTGAGACAAAGGGAATAAGATCTAGTCCCCCCCCCGTTTATTCATCTACCAGACTACAGACATATGTATGGCAACAGTCCCCTGGAGGAAGAAAGGCATGGAAAGCTTGCAATGCCAGAAGCACCACCCTCATTTCCAGGACAACGATATGCAAACTGGTCTCCAAAGAGGACCAGGTGTCTTGGACCATCCTTCCCATGCAATACCCCCACACACACCCGAGCAGGGAGGCATCAGTGGTCACTGTGATCGTGAGGGAAGGAAGAACAAATGGATGACCCTTGAAGGAGGTCTGGAGATTGGAGCCACCATAGAAGGGAGTCCTTGCAAACAATGGACAATCGAACATGTTGAGACAAGGGAAGGCCTAGCAAGGACCACTGAATGGCTAAGGTCGATTGAAGAACTCTCATATGAAGATATGCAGTTGAAACGAGAATGATTGTGGCTGTCATGGACACCAACACTTGAAGAACTGAACCCGCTGGGGAAGGTTGGCTTGAAAAATGTAACTTACATGATGCCGGAGTGATAACAGTCTGTCCGGAGGTAGAAACACTCTGCCCTGGGTAGTATCTTAACTGAGTGCTTATGAAATCCAGAACCTGCATTGGTGCCAACTGAGATTTGTTGAGGTTTATGGTTCCCAGGTATTGAGCAGTCTGAAGATGATGATCCCTGGCTCGAATCAGTCGATGCCTGGAGGGAGCAGAAAGGAGCCAATTGTCCAGGTAGGGAAAGACCCCAAACCCCTGCAGGTGAGCTGGCACTACAGCCACCACTTTGGTGAACACACATGGGGAGCGCTCTGAATTGAAAGTGATTGGCTCCCAGCCGGAAGTGGAGGAACTTCCAAGAGTGCCTGCTGATCTTGATATGGTAGTACGCGTCTTGGAGGTCCACCGAGCAGATCCAGTACTTTATCTGCAGAAAAGGCAGAATGGACTGAAGAGTGACCATCCAGAATTTCGCCTTGGCAACTGACAGATTCAGAGATGAAAGATCCAGAATGGGTCTTAAGTCCCCCATTTTTTATGGCACTAAAAAGAACCTGGAATAAATGCCTAACCTGGACTGGTATGGGGGGACGGGCTGGATGACTTGTTTTTTGAGCAGCCTGGCAATTTCTATGGCTGGCTCCTCCTGTTGACTGGGTGGAATGTCCGGGAGGTGTTTGGGAGGGACTGGGGGGGATGAAGAAAGAGAATCGAATATCCTCTGGATATGATCTGCAGAACCCAATGATCATTGGTAACAGACTCCCAGGTTGTTGGGTGCAGAGATAGTCAAGCCCCGACTGCCTCCAGAGATGAGCAGACGGGCAACCCTTCAGGGCTGCTGCAAAGGTTTGTCTGGGAAGGAATTCCAAGACCCTTGGTTCCTCAGACCCTCTCTGCCACAAGGGCAATGTCTGTTATATCTCCCTCTGCCTCTAGGGGAAGGCAAATCCTGACCGGCCTGGGGAGAACCTTGAGACTTCCGGAGCCACATCTTCTTCACTCCACGCTGATTCCTAGAGAAGGATTTTTGCGTTCTAAAGAAGCAGATCCCAATGGCAGACAAAGTCTTCCCATCCTTCTCGCTCGGTACTAACGTATTACAAACTGTTTTTCCAAACAAGGTGGAACCATCATAAGGGGCGTTTATGAAAGACACCTTGAAGGGCTCTGAGAAAGCACAAAGCTGGACCAGGTGTGACATCTAATGGTTATGACTGTTCCAGCTGCACCTTTAGTCATGTGTGATAGGAGTCTCATGGAAGTATTCGAGATGGAAGTGAGAGTGGCCATGCGGGAGGAAGAAAGCTTTTTCTCCTCTGCCGACATGGACCCTGGGGCAGACTCAGTGACCCCTTTGACCAGGTCCCTCTGCAATCTGATTACATGTGCAAAATAATTCAGCGCACATAAAGCAAATGTGCCTGATGTTTAGGTCCACTTCCCAAAACAATCCATAGCCCAAGCCTCCCTGTCTGGGGGATGGACCATGGAGCTCTCCTGCGTGATCTCTTTTTTATTGGCCACCGCAACCACCGTGACATCGACCGGGGACCCTCTGAACCAATGAGGCCTATCTGAGGGAGAGCTGAGTACTTTGGGTGCCTGGGGATAGGCTCAACCATATCCGGTTCATTCTATGCCCCAGCTGATATAAGATCCACAAGGGGATCTGGGGGAGGGGACACCCAGGATGTAGAGGGTCCTGTGCCAAAAGCCACTAGGAATACCGGCTCATCTGGGTTGAGATTCTGGGTAGATCACCCATGTTGACGCAGAAGCTTGATTATGTCTCCAAAGGAGACATCCTCCAGAAGTGATTGGGGGAACCCTCCCCTTCTTCCAAGTCGGTATCCTTCATGAAGGACTCTGACGGGGAGTCCAAGTACCTCCTCTTGAACATATGCTTCTGATGGAGTTCCTCAGGGGGAAGTTCCGGGAAGGACTCGGAAGCATAGAAAAGGACTAGTGTGGGAACCCTCCATGGCGAAGTGGCAGCAGGCTGTCCCTTATGGGGCAGGATGGCAGACTCGGGTTCAGAAAGAGAATGAGCCAGGATGGATTCTGAGGAGGAGTGTGTCAGAGGTCTTTCAGGAGCTGAGAGGACCCTCTTCACCACGTCAAAGGCAGAAAGCAAGTGGATCCCCAAAATCGGAATGGCTGAGGCTGGCTCCGCCACTCCTTGCGCCAAGGGAGGAGCCAGAGCCAGACCTCCCAACACCAAAACCCCAAGAGGGAGAGATGACTCTGAAAACCTTGAAGTCAACGCCACCCCCTTAGATCTGACGCTGAGGCTTCAGCTCCAAAAATGTTGGAGCCTAACCACTCAGGGCAATGGTTGGCGTCAAGGTACCAAGGATCATCAACGCTGACCCTCGACACTGGGGAACATCGGACCCAAAGACTCTGAAACCAGGGATCAGATCAGAGGAGGAGTAATCAGGAGGAAGGATGACTGAATGCCCCCAGCCCCAGAGGGGACAGAGCAGGGAGGACTCCCAACTGGATCTGGGCCCGAATGAATTTCTGCATCATCCTGTCCACCTTAGCTTCAGACAGGCTCAGAGAGAACTGGATAGAAGACGCCACCAACCTGGGCCTGGAAAAGTGCCGGGGAGAGACAGACAGATGGGATCGAGCCCTAGTGACCTCTGGCTCCAGTGAGAAGCTAGATGATCGAAGCTGAGGGGAGAATGGGGTAGGATCCAGGTGGGACTTGACAAGGGGTTCGGCCAAGGAAGAGTGGTCACGGACTGCTTCCTGTCCCTATCCCGCTCTTTATGTTGGATCTTCTCCCCGTCCCCAACCTTCTTGGTGGAAGGTTGAGTCCTAGAAGCCGGGGTGGAGGAAAATGAAACAGAGGCCTACGAAGAAGAAGGCCTCTGAGAATAAGCTTGTTCCTCCTGTCAATCAATGTGTGGGGGTTGAAGCCTGCGCAGATAGAACAGGAGGTATCCAGTTGGGGCACACCCAAACAAACCACACACAGAGTGTGGGCATCCGAAGGGGGACGTTTATGCCCATACTCTGCGCATTTCCTAAAGCCAGGCTTAGGAGTTTCAGCCATGGCTAAAAGTAAAGTATACACTCTCACACTCTACACTAAAGGAAAGCAGAGCAAAGAGAGAAAGCAAAAGTTTTGTTTTTTTTTTTTTTGAAAAACGGAACAGAGGCCTAAATGCAAGGATGGGGTAGGATAGACAAAAGGACAGAAGAAGTAGAACAGTACAAGACAGAAGGAGAAAGACCTAAACAAATTCACTTACTGACCTAGGAAACTCAGAGCTAGAGAATCATGCTGCTGTTTGAACGAGTGGCAAATGAGACTGGAGGGGCAGGGGCATTATGGGTAGGGGAGAAGCTTGGAAATTTGAATCCGATGAAGTATGCGGCTGAGTCGGATACGTGCCGGATCCGAGTCACTCAGGTTGAAGTCCAAATGAAAACAACATCAGATCATGGGCTAAACTCTTGGCTAAGCTTATAAGGGCCTCAGGGTCAACAGCCTAGTAACTTCCTATGATCCTATGAGCAAGTGAACAGTGAGAGTGATTGAATCAGTACAGAACAGAAGCAAGGTACGACTTGTACGTATATATATATATATATATATATATATATATATATATATATATATGTTTACTATTAAAAATTACGAAATTAAAAAAAAATTCTGTAATTAAATTTGCACATTTTCGCCTGTTCAGAAAGTTGAAAAGCTGTAGTAATTGCCGAAAAAGTAGAATTCGACATTTTACAGCAATTAACAACAATGCCACTCTTGCCGTAAATCCCTAACTCCTACAAATAACATCCAGTTTTTGCAGGGGGGCAAGCCCCCCTGCACCCCCCACACCGCCGCAACTATATATTCCAACTCCGAGATCGCACTACACTGAGGAAAGGGATGTATTTCCCTAACTGCACTGTACCGCGATCTCTGTACATCCCTTCGAATTTAAATTAACGAATGCACAGGACATTCGCTAATAGAAACGTTCAACATTCAGAATGTACTCATATAAACTACTTGAACATCTGTAGTTGAAACTGTTCATAGGCGTACATTCTGATGTTGAGATTTTAATAGTAAACTAAGTTCAAAATAAGTGTGACGCCTTTCATCACGGCAAGGAACCAGCCCTAAATTTTTCCAAGTTACACGAACAGGAACTTGAGACTATTTCAAATAGCTCTTCCAAATTGAGAAAATTGATAAAATAACAGGTTTTGCATTGCCATCCTTCGTCCGAAGGGTATGAAGTCTGAAAATAAAGTATTTATCATTATTTCCTAACCTTAATTTTTATTGACTTTTCAGTAATCTGCCATAAATACACAATTATTTCAGGAACTCACCAAAAATATGAGCCAAAAATTTTGGTCATTCTACCAAAACCTGAACACTTGCGAGGTAATTCTTTGAAGGCACGATCACTGGCAGGTAGCAGAAAAGGTTAGAAAAAAGTGCATGCGTGTATGTATATGTGGGTTTATATTTGTCTGCATGTGTGACTGAATGGATGCATGAAAGCAGAATGTATAAGTGTGTGAAAGCAGAAGAGACTGTGTGTGTGTGTGTGTGTGTGTGTGTGTGTGTGTGTGTGTGTGTGTGTGTGTGTGTGTGTGACAGAATGAACAGGGAGAACGATCAAACCTTTATTTTACAGTCACTAAGCAGCTCTTCTGCTGTTTATCGATTGTATAATAAAATGAAAAGAGTAAAAGTGTGTGTGTGTGGGTTTCTGTCTGCTTGTGTGATAGAATGTGTGCACAAAATGTGCACAGAAGCAGAAGAGACTGTGTATGTGTGTTTTTGTGGGTGGTTGTGTTCATGTGAGAAACAGAGTGAATCAAGACAGAGATCACTGGCATCATCAGCATCAGAACATAGTAGTAAGGTGCATAAATATATATACACATACACACACACACATATATATATATATATATATATATATATATGCATGCATCAGTACATAATAGTAATAAGGTGCATAGATATATATATATATATATATATATTAGTTGGGGTGGGAGAATCATAGAGGTCAAAATAAGTGTGATCATTTCCAACAGGGCAAGGAACCGGCCATATTTTTTTCAAACTTAGAAGTGTGATGAAAAGAACTTGAGGATATTTCCAAGGTGAGACGCACGACAGAATAACAGGTCTTCCATTACAATGTAATAACAGGTCTTCCATTGCCATGTATTATCTAAATGGCAAGAACTCTGTAATTTGCCATGTAGTCGCCAGTTGTGAGGGGAGGCAAACAGATCTATGTCTGGGCATCCCCATTTCCTTGTTATCATGCTGAAGACTTGTGGATCCAGTTTCCACTCATGGGGATCCATGAGGTTTCTGCTTAGTTCGTCTGCCAGAGTATTTATTTTTCCTGGCAGGAATTGTGCTTGCAGGTGAACTAGATAAGTCAATGCTGTGTCCCACAAAGTCATGACTTGTCTGCAGAGGGGGTAGGAATGTGTGCCTCCCTGCTTGTATATGTACCACATGACTGTTGTATTGTCCGTCTTTATCAGTAGTTGTCCTGGATGAAGTAGATCCTTGAAAGCTGTCAGGGCATTTTGAACAGCTAGCATCTCTTTTTGATTGATATGGAGATGCATCTGGCTTGCGGGCCATGTGCCCTGAATACATTTTCCTGCCATGTGGGCCCCCCAGGCATAATCTGATGCATCCGTTATTAGTGTCTGCCTGGCTGTGGGTAAAGTGAATGGCTGTCCCTTGTTGTGGTGACAGGTCTATGCCCACCATCGAAACTCCTGTTGCAGGCAGGGAATGAGGGTAATTAATGTCTCCAGGCTGTGGCAATGTTGAGTCCAAACACATTTTAGATACCACTGTAGTTTCCTCATATGCAGTCTGGCATATGGAATTAGCAGAATGCAGGATGCCATGAAGCCCAAAGCCTGCATAATTTTTCTTGCAGATAACTGGGTCTTTGTTGCCAACAAAGTCAGTTGCCTTTGTTTGTCTGGCGTGAGATAAGCCATCTGGGCAGTTGTATTTAATCTTGCACCCAGGAATATTATCTTTTGAGAGGGTACTAGTTTTGATTTCTTTTCGTTTACTGTGTACCCTAGGCAAATTAGTAATATTTTTACAAACGCCAGATGCTTTAGTAGAATGTCTTTGTTCTCTGCTTGAATAAGGCAGTTGTCCAAGTAAGGATATATCTGAATTCCTCTTTGTCTACAAAATGCAATTACTGGTGCCAGTCATTTTGTAAAGACCCTAGGCGCAGTAGATAAGCCAAAGGGCAGTGCAGAGAATTGGTAGTGCATTGAGCCAGCTATGAATCTGAGGTATCTACTGCAAGATTGTCTGATTGGGACATGCAGGTATGCCTCTTTTAGGTCCAAAGTTACGAGCCAAGCCTACTTGCCCAGCATGGGCAGTAGCTGCTGCAGAGTCAACATTTTGAATTTTGGAACGTCTAGAAATGTGTTTAGAATAGACAGGCCCAGTATTGGTCTCCAGGCTTTGTCGTTTCTGGGCACCAAGAAAAGCCTCGAGTAAAATCCTTGTCCCTGCTCTTGTTGTGGTACTTGCTGAATGGCCCTCATGTCCACGAGGGATGAAACTTGCTTTTGTGCCTCTGCCAACTGATTGTGTGGCAGGTCTGGCATACCTTTTGCCCTAGGCAGGGTGCGAAAGTGGAACCTGTAGCCCTGATTCACTATGTTCAAGACCCATTTGCCCTGGGTAATCATGTGCCAATTTGGTGAAACAAGTGCTAGTTTTCCCCCTAAGGGGGCTGCCAAAAGATAAGTGCTTGGTTCTGGCAGAGGAAAGTCATTGGGACTGTTTCCTGTATGGTTGTGATTTGTCTTCTCTGCTTTTGGAGGTAGAAGCACCCCATTGTTTAGGCCTGTATGAGCCTTGGGGCTGGGATCTGCCTCTGGGGCGTCTGTATCTGCCTCTTTGTGGCCTGTCTGACACTGGAAAGGACCAATTCTTTGTAGGCCAGTTTCTGCTAAATCTGGGTGGCTGTACCTGTAGGAAATCCTTAACTGTCTGCATGGATTTTGCTTTATTCTCCATTTTCTTCAACACCTCTTCTGCCTTAACACCAAAGTATCATGCTGTAACGGAGCATCCAATAATTTTGCTTTAACATGATCAGGCAGATTCTGTTCCTTTAACCAAGCATGCCTTCTAATGACAGAACCTGTAGCAGCGGCCCTGCAAGAGGCCTCCAATGAATCAAAACCACATTGCAAAGTATGCTTTCCCACTTGTTCAGCTGCATGCAATAAATCCTGCATTTCCTTGTTATCAGAACATTCAGAATTTGTCAACATTTTCTGTTTAAGCAGTGACATTAAGTATTGCTGATATTTAAGCATATGAAACTGACAATTTAAAGCCCTTACAGCCAAGGTAGCAGAAGTGTAAACTTTTTTCCCCATCTGTCCAGTGCCCTAGAATCCCTATCAGAGGGGACAGGGTTTTTTGCAGTGGAAGCCTTGACCCCTTTGGGACCCTGAGATATAGTTTCTGGGTCAGCAGCAGGGTGTTTATATAGAAATTTATGAGAGTCTGGCACCCTGTAGTATCTGTCTGGCTTAGCAGGTGCAAGGAGTAAAGAGTCAGGAGACAGGCCGGACTCTGAAAATACATCATCTACAATGTCTAGAACAGGTGGAATAGCAAGAGGTCTGTGCTGATGTAGTAAAAGAATGTCTCTGAGCCTTTTCTTAGATTCTGAGTAATCTTGGCTCTCCCAGTGAAAATGCTCCCTCATGGTATGCAGGGTTTCCCCAAAAGAATAATCCTCAGGAGGAGAGGCTGAAGGAATAGATTCCTCAGCATCAGAATCCTCATAGGGAGGAAGAGAGTATTCCCTGTTCAGAAGAGGAGTCAGAGGAAATTGAAACCTGACCAGAAGAGTCATATTCTGTCTCTTGCCTAGGCCTCTTATCAGGAGGGGGGTGGGAACCCCTGATCAAAGTAATTAGGTCTTTGGCCATTTTAAGCATCTGTTTCTTAGGCATGGAAGTCTGTCCAGGAGAATGCTGTACTTGTTTCTTTGTCTTTAGAGCTGTTTTAGTCTTTGAAGCTGAGGAAGGCTTGACATATAATTGTGTAGGTCTGAAAACACCCTCAGAAGCCGATGCTTGCTCAGCGGCTCTGGACCCATCTAAGGGAATAGTTGCCGAGAGTCCAATACCTTGAGTATCCAGAGGCCTAGTCGGCTCCACGTGGGAGTCGGAAGCAGCCTGTGGCTCTGAGGTAGCGGGCATCAGGGGCTGCGAAAGCGCCTCACTGAGAACCGGCGACTGGCCTAGCGGGGGCCTCATCGTCAGTTTTGGACCTCGGATGCTTGTCCTTTTCCTTGCGCTTTTTATAAACTCCGGTCATCGGTTGTTCTGACGGCATTATATAACTAAACCTTTGGCCAAAGTAATGAAAAGCAAAATCGTACCAACGCTTAATAGTACGTTGGTTAAATCTAGCACAAAACCGACAGCTAGCTATGTCGTGATCAGGGCCGAAGCAAGGAATACAGTAAGAATGAAAATCCTTACGAGGTATTTGCTTCCCACAAGAAATACAGTTGTTAACTTTTTCTGACATTCGTCTGGAGCAAGAAAAAAAGTTTCCCCAACGGGGTACTTAGCTTTAATGAAGACTTAGGATCTGACATTCGATTTTGAAAATCTCAGGAGTCGGCCAACTGGCACTTGCAAACTGCTTTTGCTTCGGGCACCGCGCGGCAAGAAAGACTGAAGAAAATGGCGTTGGCTGCATCTTTTATACCCCTGGCGCACTAACGTCAGGAAAGAGGCGACAGCAACCGAAGCCGGACCAAGACTTTGAAATTCAGGCCGACTGCGAGTAGCCTGCCAGCAGGATAACCCAAGAGTAATGACTGCAACAGTGAAACACGATGAACATCAAGCAGATGACATGTCTGATTGATACTGGATTCAGAAGCTTCTTTTGGTAAGAAAGATGAATTGGTTTGTAAAGTAATCCTGTCTTCGTGGAAAAAAAAAGTGTAAGGGGATTTGGATGACAGAGCCTGGAGTTCAGAAATTCTCTTGCAAAAGTAATTGCTATTAGAAATGCTGTTTTCCAAGACAAAAATTTTAAATCATTTTTAGCTGCAGGTTCAAAAGTCTGCTGTGCTAACCCCTGAAGCACTACTGTGAAATCCCATGGAGAAGATGGATCTTTCACTGAGGGCCTAAGTAAGAAGGTGCCTTTTAGAACGGTACTGCACAATTTAAAAGAAGCTAAGGAAAATGAAGTTATGTACTCACCATAACGTTCCATCTGAGTAGGTAACTTCATTTGTAAGCAACCTGTGTGTATCGGATCCGAGCCGGCAGCTTTCCTAGCAAAAGATCCAAGCTCCAAGCTCCTCCCCCTACCCATAATACCCTGCTACCTCCCTCTAGTCCTCAGATCGAGTTTGCCATAGTATCACAGAATACTACCATAACACAAGGAAAAAAACACCTGAACATCCTAACCTGATGTCATCTAGGAAGTGAAACACAATGATCCTTCAAGGACGAACTACAGGTCAGGGGGATGGAGGGAGGGTTGGTTGCTGACAAATGAAGTTACCTACTCAGATGGAACGTTATGGTGAGTACATAACTTCTTTATCTGAAGTAGTTAACTTCATTTGATCAGCAACCTGTGGGACAGAGTCCCCAGCTACCAACAACTTGGGAGGTCCTTATGGAAGGATATTTCGGAGCACTACAGAGCCAAAAGATGCCCTTCCTCTGGAAATCAGATCCAGTTTATAATGTGTAATGAAAGTATGAGAGGAAGCCCAAGTAGCTGCTGAACAAATGTCATCCAAAGGGACCCTCGACCAGAAGGCAGCAGAAGTAGCCACAGAACGGGTAGAATGTGCCCGAACCCGAACGGGCTCAGGACGACCAGAGCTTCTGTATGCGAGAAGAATGCATTCGGAAATCCACCTAGCTAAGGTTATCTTTGTCACTGGTTTACCCAAACAGGACTTAGCAAATGAGACAAAGAGCTGTTCCGATTTTCGAAAAGCAGCCTTTCTGTGTAAGTAAACTCACAACTGTCTATGTACATCCAGGCAATGAAGTCTATACTCTCCTTTGTTGTGATAATTAGGAAAGAAGACAGGCAGGTTGATGGATTGGTTGATGTTGGCTTCGGAAGCCACTTTAGGCAGAAAGGAGGGAGTAGTCCAGAGGGAAACTCTGTCTTTATGAAAAATGATGTATGGGGGCTTACTACAAAGAGCCTGAAGCTCTATCCTTCTAGCTGAGGTAATAGCAATCAGGAAGGCAGTTTTCCAAAATACATACTTTAAGTCGACCGAAGCTGCAGGCTCAAAAGGGGGACCAGTCAGAGCCTGGAGAACTAGGGTTAAATCCCATGGAATAACTGCATTCTTAACAGGGGGTCTCAAAAGAAAGGTACCTTTCAGGAAGGTCTTGCAGATCTTAGAGGAAGCTAGGGGGCCAAAATTGTTTCCAATGTGAAAGTGGGAAATAGCTGCCAATTGAACTTTAACAGTTGAAGAACTAGCCCCCTGATGAAAAATGTGGGATAGAAAGTCGAGGACTGCTTGAATAGGAGCCATAAAAGGATCCAAATTCCTATGCTCCGCCCAGATAGAAAAACGCTTCAATTTACTCTTGTAGACTTTCCTGGTAGAAGGCTTATGTGCGGCCACCAGGATAGCCTTAACTGAGGATGCGATACCGGGAGTCCTAGCCATTAAGGGAACTGGATCAACCAAGTCGAGAGCTTGAGGTTGTCCAGGTCGGGGGTCTTTAATCCCAAGGGGTGAGAAATCAAATCCGGAAGGGGATCTAAGATCCAGGGAGGATGCACTAGATGAGACCGTAGGCATGGGAACCAGGTTTGACGAGGCCAGAATAGGGCTATGAGAATAACTCTGCTCCCCAACTGACGAGCTTTCTGCAAGAATTTTGTCATCAACGGAAGAGGAGGATCAACATAAAGAAGACCGGATGGCCAAGCATGAACCAGAGCGTCTCTGGGGGTTTCCCCTGGTGGGGGAATTAGAGCGAAAAACTCGCTGCACTTTGCGTTTGAAGGCGACACGACAGATTGCAGCAAGGTTGACCCCATCTGAGGAAGATCTGTTTCGCTACTAAGGGGTACAGAGACCACTCGTAGGGTGAGAGGATAAATCGACTCAGCTTGTCCGCTTGAATGTTTGACCGACCCGGTATGTGCATTGCTATGAGAAAGTGGTTGGTGGATATCGCCCATTCCCACACACTCATGGCCTCTCGGCAAAGTGGGTAAGATCCGGTTCCCCCTTGCTTGTTGATGTACCAGACCACTGACATGTTGTCTGTTTGAATTGCAATAGTCCCTAGAGGAAGAAGGGCATGGAGAGCCTGCAACGCTAGAAGCACCGCCCTCATCTCCAGAACATTGATATGCAAAAAAGTCTCTGTGTGAGTCCAAAAAAGGTCTCTGTGTGAGTCCACGTGCCTTGGACGGTTCTGCCCATGCAATGCCCCCCCCCACCCGAGGCGAGACGCGTCCATGGTCATTGTGACTTGGGGTGGGGACATGGAGAAGGGGCGCCCTTCCCGGAGGTGCCTGGAATGGAGCCACCAAAGTAGAGATTCCCTGCAAAGCCTGCTGAGGGGTATAGGGGAAGACAAGGGATGTCGTAGGATGGACCACTGCACCTGAAAGGTCCATTGGAGAATCCTCATATTCAGACGTGCGAGTGGTGACAGGTGGATGGCTGCTGCCATGGACCCCAGAGCCCTCAGGACTAACTCCGCTGGAGGGGCCGAGGACTGTAAAAGAGCCAAAACGTGGCGGTTTAGATTGCGGAGTCTGTCCGACGTCAGAAAGACTTTGGACTGAATTGTGTCTATCCTGGCCTCTATGAAATCCAAGATCTGAGTAGGGTGAAGGGAGGATTTCTTGTGGTTGATCGTGATCCCTAGATGGCAGTTGAGATGTAGGAAATAGTCCCTTGCTGAACATAGTAGATGCCTGGTGGGGGCGGCTAGGAGCCAGTCGTCCAGGTAAGGAAAATCCTGTATTCCCTGAAGCCTCAGGTGGGCCGCTACAACTGCCATGACCTTGGTGAACACCTGGGGGCTGTGGTGAGACCGAAGGGTAGGACCCTGAACTGATAATGGCTGGCTCCCAGCCAAAAGCGGAGAAACCTCCTAGATCACCTGTCCATTAGAACGTGGTGGTACGCATCCTTGAGGTCTATGGAGCACACCCAGTCATTCTCCTGTAAAAGTGGGAGAATAGATTGAATGGTGACCATCCGGAACTTTTCTTTGGCGACTGACAGGTTTAGTGTGGACAGGTCGAGAACTGGCCGTAAGTCCCCCGTCTTTTTTTGGTAAAAGCCTGATCCGGACTGACCGGGGAGGGTAACGTGCTGGATGGCTCTTTTTATTAGTAGCTCTTTTATTTCGAAGGCTGCTACCTCCCTCTGATTGGGTGGTACATCGGGGAGGCGCCCCGACCGGGGAGGAGAACTTAGGAATGGAATTGAGTAACCTCTGGATATGATCCGGAGCACCCAGCGATCTGTCGTAATGGACTCCCAATGTGCTAGATGCTCCGAGAAGTGCCCCCGACTGCCTCCAGAGAGGAGCAGTCGGGCAACCCCTCAGGGTTGCTGCGCGGGTCGATCGGAAAAGGGTTCCCTCGACCAGAAATTCTTCGGCCCCCCCCCCTGCCTCTGGGCCGGCGTCCACCCTGTCCTCCTCTGCCTCTGAAGGACGAGGGGTCCGGAGCAAAATGCGATTGTTGGGATTTCCAGAACCACATCTTCTTCTTCTGTCCTCTTTGGTTCCTGGAGAAGGACCTCTGAGGAGCCGAGAAGCTGATCCCGACGGCAGACAACGTTTTCCCGTCCTTCTCGCTCTGGAGTAGCGTATTGTGGACGGTTTTGCTGAAAAGCGTAGAACCGTCAAAAGGGGCATTCGCGAAGGACGCCTTGAAGGGTTCCGCAAAGTCACAGAGACGGAGCCAGGCCTGTCGTCGTAAGACAATGTCTGCTCCACTGGCTCTAGCCACTCCCTCCATGGCATGGGAGAGAAGCTGCATAGAGGTGTTAGTGATAGACCTAAGAGTGGCCATTCGCGCCGAGAAGGTCTGTTTGTCCTCGGCCGACATGGACTCTGGGGATGACCCAGCGTACTCTTTGATTAGGTCCCGCTGGAGTCGAATCACGTGTGCCATATAGTTCAGCGACCTGACAGAGAAGGTCGCTAAAGCGAACATCCGCTTTCCGAGGCGGTCCATTGTCCGAGATTCCTTGTCTCGAGGATGTACCGAGGAACTCTCCTGTGCCAATTCCTTTTTGGTGGCAGCCGCCACCACCATGGCATCTACCGGGGCACCTTTGCTCCAAACTGTCCTGTCTGTGGGGGGGCTGAGAATCCTGTCCGGTCTCTTGGGTACTGGCTCCACAGTGTTCAGCTCCTTCCATGCCCTGGTAGTTATGAGGTCCACCAGGGGATCGGCGGGAGGGGACACCCAAGAGGTAGATGGGCCTGCGTCGAACGCCTCCAGAAACACAGACTCATCCGAGGAAGGCTTTTGGGCTGACCACCCCCCTCTAATACGAAGCATTTCCATAATATCTCCAAAGGAGACGTCCTCGGAGGGTGACCTGGGTGAACCTTCCCCTTCCTCCAAGTCCGTGTCTTCTGTTAGGGACTCGGGTGAGTCCAAGTGCCTCCTCTTGCACTTTTCGTTTGTGAGGGACCTCCTTGGGGGGGGCTGTCTGAGGAGGGCTCCCCAACAATGTTCTGTTCCTCTACGGGAACCATCTGGGACGTAGGCGCAGGCTGTCCCTGGGGCCAGATGATGGAAGACAGGCCCGTCTGAGAGGAAATGGCGGGTGGATCCGTAGCAAGAGCCTGGGGCCTCGAATCCCTCGAAAGGATCCTCTCCATGACGTCGAATGCCGAGGGTGAGCTGCTTTCCCTAGGATCCAAAAGCAGCCTCCTCGGATCCGGCGTGTGGATCGGTGCCAGAGATGACCCGATCGGATCCAAAAGGACAGTGTGCTCCGACCTCAACGGAGCCGAAGGCAGACTGACCCCTCCGGATATGATGCTCATCTCACGGCCCCAAGAACTCAGATCCGAAAATGGATCTGACAAACTCGAAGGTGCAGTCGGTGCCGAAGTAGGAAACACTGTCAGTGCTGACACCACCCTGGCTCCGAAGCTACTCAGATCCAACAGCTCCGAACCCCGATAGCGGGTCGGAGAAGGAGCAATGGGGGCGAAAAATGGGGTCGAGCTTCCCCCCAGAGGGGGGGAAGCAAGAGCACTCCCATCTGCAGCTGGGCCTGAAGAAATCGACGCATCATCCGGTCCATGTCCCCGTCGGATAAACTTCTAGTTGACCTGGACGAGGCTGCCGAGGCTGGCCGGAAGGCCACCTGGACGACCTCCAAGGTGACCGGGTCTCCTCCTCCGGCTCCGGGGAGAAACGTGGAGAATGAAGCCTGGAAGGGGAAGACCCAGAGACTTTCAAGGGGGGAGGCGAGCTGCTTAGACGGCGGGGCCAAGGGAACTGAATCGGCCCGCCTCTTGTGGCTACGATGCCTGTCCCTATCACACTCCTTGTCTTTTTTCCTGGAGTCCCTTTCCTCCTGAGCCGAAGAGGGAGTTTGAATCCCGGCCAGGGGAGCGGGAACGATCGGTGGAGCAGCCGCAGCCACGGCTGGCGCCACACAGGGGGAGGAGGACGAAGCCGAATCAGGGGGCAAAAGGCCCGCAAGGGCTAGCTTAGTCCGCCTATCCCTCAAAGCCCTGGGGTTAAAGGCTGCACAGATAGTGCAGCCTGACGAAAGGTGGTCCACGCCCAGGCAAATAACGCACCGAGTGTGGCCATCCGCTGGGGACAGCTTATGGCCACACGGAGCATTTAGAAAAAAATTGCTTTTGGGCCTTCAGACATTTTGAAAAGAACAGGCCCACACGCACACACCTTCAGACACAGACAGAAGGGGGAGGGAAATTAAAATCTACACTAAGCTAACGCGAAAACTACCCAAATAGATTAAGGGAGAAAAGGGTACCACACACACTAAGTTTACAGAGATTTTTATGGAAAAAAAAGTTTAAATATTCTACTTTAACTCACAAACCCAATGCTAGGAGCTCGTTCTCAGATGCTTCAAGAAGCCGTGGCAAACAAGATCTGAGGACTAGAGGGAGGTAGCAGGGTATTATGGGTAGGGGGAGGAGCTTGGAGCTCAGATCTTTTGCTAGGAAAGCTGCCGGCTCGGATCCGAATCGGATCTGATACCCACAGGTTGCTGATCAAATGAAGTTAACTACTTCAGATGAAGCTTTTTCTCATGAACAAAAATTTGATATGGCAGCTACTGAACTCTGTGGAGAAACTAGCATCTTCTTGAAAAACAAAAGCTAAGAATTTTAGAACTAAAACAGGAGTAGGGATCAATTTCTTTATTAAGAGCACAAATCAAAAATTGTTTCCACTTACTCTTATAGATTTTCCTTGTAGAAGCTTTTTGGGAAGATAAAAGCTATTATGGAACTTGGAGAAACCATGAGGTTAGTTTAAAGCTTGGAATAATGGGATGTTTATCTCCAGGGTATGCAAGAGAAGGTCTGACTGGGGTCCAATATCCATGGCAGATATCAAAGATGAGACCAAAGGAAGGGGAACCATACTTGGTGAAGCCAAAGGGGGCAATGAGGACAACTGAGCTCTTTAACAAATGTGCTTTCTGTAGGAATTTTGGAATCAGAGGTAATGGGGGACAGGCATAAAATAGACCACTGAGCCAAATGTGGACTAGAGCATCTCTCAATGACTCACTCTGAGAGGGATTAGAACAAAAACCCTGCTGCACTTGTTGTGGGGAGATGCAAATAGATTGCAGCAAGGTTGGCCCCAATGATGGAAAATCTTCCCCACTACTGATTGACTGAGAGACCACTAGTAAGGTAACAAAATGAACCTCCTGAGTTTGTCTGCTAGTATGTTGTATTTCCATGGAATATGCATTGCTACTAGAAAGCAGGTGGAGGAGATTGTCCACTGTCACACTCTCACTGCCTCTTGACAGAGGGGGTAAGATAGTGTTCACCCTTGTTTGTTGATGTACCAGACCACAGACAAGTTGCCAGTTGGAATCGCAATAGTCTCCACAGGAAGAACATCTTGAAAGGCCTGTAACACTAACATGACCATTCTCATCTCTAGGACAATGATGTACAAATTGGTCTCTTGGGGGGACCATGCTCCTTGGAACGTCCCCCCCCAACCCAATTGGGAGGTATCCATGGCCAATGGAGGAGAATGAATGAAAGGATGGCCGAAGTAAATGTCATCTGACAGGATCCACCAGAGAAGATGATTTCTGCATACCAGAGTAAGCTTGACTGGGAAGGACAGAGGATGTAGCAGAATAGACCACTTAGCTGGAATCCATTGGAGAAAACACACAGTGGAACGTGCTATAGGAACTAAGACTATGTCAGCTGCCATCGAGCCTAAAGCCTGAAGGACAAGTCTGGCTGGAAGAGCAGGATGAACACAGATTTGCTGTACCTGAAACTTGATTGTATCTATATGACATGCAGGCAGAAGAGCAATCTGCCATAGTGTTCAACTGGGCACTGATGAACTCCAAAGCTCAGTACTTGGACTTGGAGATGTTGACTAATACTTAGTGTTTGAAAAAGTTGGACCATTCTAAGAGATGCCTGGTTGAGGCAGTGAGAAGCCAATCTTCTAAAATTAGAAATACTCGGAATACTAGCAGTTTATGTGAGCTGCTACCACTGCCATGCACTTTGTAACCTGAGGGCTGTGGTGAGACAAAAAGGGCAAGGCTCTGAACTGACCGCGACTGGCTCCCAACCGAAACTGCAGATTTCTTTGGGGAAGTCTGTTCATCTTGATGTGATAGTACACATCCTGAAGATTGAACACATCCAATCATCCTTGTGCAAAAAAGGGCAGGATGGTCTGAACTGTGACCATTTGGAACTCCAACCTTTTCACAAATTGGTTCTGACTGCTTAGATCCAAAATTGGTCTCAGGTCCCCAGTCTTCTCTGGCACTAAAAAAGAACCTTCAGTAAGTTTTAAATCCTCTTTGGTGTGGTGGGACCTTCTGGATGACTCTCTTGTCAAGCAGCTTTTGAATCTCTTGAGTTTCAGCTTCTCTCTGACTGGGTGAAACATCAGAAAGCTTTCTTCTTTTGGTTGGGGGAATCTAGAAAAATGGTATGAAATTACATCTGGATATTATTTTAGCACTCAAGAATCTTTTGCTATAAGAGGCTAGGTGTTTGGGTGCAGGGACAAGTGCACCCTGCCCCTTTGACTGTCTCCAGAGGAGAGCAATCGAAGCAAACCTTCAGCAGTGCTGAAAGGGTCTATCCAGAAAAGAATCATGGAAACCCTGGTTTGGGGGGCATCTTCTGCCATTAGGATGTCATCTTCAATCCCCTTTTCCGCCTGGATGAGTTATCCCTGTGTGAGTCTTGGAAAGAATCCTGGGATTTCTGGAACCACATTTTTTTGCCTCCTCTTTGATTTGGGGAAAAAGATCGTTGAGGTGTAGAAAAGCGAATCCCTACAACAGAGAGGGTCTTTACCTCCTGTCCACTGTGGAAGAGCATTTCTTTAACAGAAGGGTCAAACAAGGATGTTCCATCAAAAGGAGCACTGATAAAAGAAGACTTGAAAGGCTCCGCAAAATCACATAGCCACATCCAGCATCAGCAATGTCTGCACAAGGTAAAGCCTAAACCAGCAGCGAATAAGGTATCCTCTGCAGCATGGGATATTTACCTCAAAGACGCAATGAAAATGGATAACAGAGAGGCCAGTTGTGAGGATGATCACTTATAGTCCTCCACAAACATGATTCCAAGAGGGAGTTGGAGAACTCCTTGGTCAAATCCCACTTCAGCCTTGTAAAGTGCGCTAAAGAATTTAGAAACCTCAAGGCAAAGGTCGTTGAAGCAAATATTCACTTTCCAAATCTGTCTAATTTCCCTCAACTCCTATTAGGGGGATGGACAGAGGAGCTCTGCTCAGCTATCTTCTTTTTTGCAGCTGCTGCCATAACCACAACATCATCAGGGACTCCTTTGCTCCACTGGAGTCTATCCTTTGGTGGTGCCACAATTTTATCTGGGCGACAGGGAAATGGTTTGAGAGTCCAGTTCTTTCCTTGCCCGGAGAGAGACTAGGTCGATAAGCTCATCAGCCAGAGGAGTTACCCAAGACACAGATGGGCCAGAACCAAACACTTCCACAAATACTGACTCCTCTGGGGAGGGAATATCTGAGGACCACTCACCTTTCTACTTAAGAATCTCTAGAATGTCTCCAAATGAGAAGTCATCAGGTGGAGATCTGGGAGATCCTTCCCCTTTTTCGAAGTCAGTATCCTCTGTGAGAGATTCCATAGGGGAATCTGTGTGCCTCCTTTTGCATGTTCTCTTATGGGAGAGTCTCCTTCATGGGATGCTCTGGGCAGGAATCTGGAGAGGGGAAGTTCCTCTGAGAAAACTGGATGTTAATTTGCACAGGCTGTCTCTGTGGAGGTCTGATGGGATCAGAGCTCCGACCTGCTTGGGGAATAAAAGATCCAAGGAAGAAAAAGAAGTTGTATCTTTTGGATGAGAGGAAACACTCTCCACTACCTCAGAGGCAGATGGACTGGGAGAAGCTGTGACTAGCCACACAGGAGCTGAAACTTCTGAAGCAGCCAAGCCTTGACCCTCTCAGGATCTGTCCCTCGAGGAGGGAGCTGGACTCAAGCAATCTAGCTCCGAGGTTCCAAGGGGCAAGGACAGCTCGAATATCAGAGTAGATTCCGGTCCCCCAGATCTGATGACAATGATTTAGCTCTGTGACTCATTCTGATCCAAAGGGATAGGAGCAGATCCAGTTAAGGAAACTGTCAGATTTGAACAGCTAACTGTCTTCAGCTCTGACATGATTCTCTTGGGACTCTTGGATCTGAGGGCTCCAAAGCCATGGGACAGATTGGAGAAGGAGATATTACTATATGAGAAGTGGAAGGGAGGCTCACGGATCCGATGGCAGCCAGAGCCAGAATAACCCCTATCTGAATCTGAGCTCTGAGGAACTTCCTCAACATCCTATCCACTTCGGCCTCAGAAAGACTTCTGGGGGACCTAACAGATGAAACAGTGGACAGTGGCCTACAGTGTTTCCTTGGTGTGGTTTGAAAAAGGGGGGAATAGAGCCAAGTGGACACTGGATTGATCATGAATTCCGGTAAGCGAGTTCTAGGAGACTTTGTAGCACCAGTGGTCGGATCTGAGGTTTTCAGAACCGAAAGCTGTTTCTGAGATTTACTTGATACAATAATCAAATCTGAAGGTTTAGGATCAGAAGGTTTCATTTCTGGATCTAAGGAGTGAGGACATGAAGGTTTCCGTTTTGGATCTGAGGATGTAGGATCATAAGATCTTTGAGTCTTCTGAGTAGGTTCCGAAGTTACAGTGGTAGGAGGAGTCTTCAGAGACGGAGGAGGGGAATCTCTTTCTAAACTTTGATGGAGCTTTAGAATGCTTACTGGGGTATTTCAGCACCGCAAGAAGAAGAAGAATGGGGTAGTAATCCTTTAAGGACTAACTTGTTCCTCCAATCAGCAACTGCCCTAGAATTAAAAGCAGCACAGACAGCAGAATTAGTACTGAGGTGAGCTGCTCCTAAGCAACAACGCACTCCCTGTGAGCATCAGAATATGAGATTTTGTGCTCACAGGATGTGGATTTTTTAAAACATGTTGGCTTTTAAGCCATTAACTACTAACTAAAATAGGAAGAAAGATGTAAGGAAAGTCTTAGAATAAGACATCCTAAATGAAAAAAATACTCAGAAATGATTATACGATTAAAAAAAGGTTTCCGAGAGAGGATTTGCATCTGTGCGAAATGGCGGCAAACAAGATCTGAGGTACTGTAGGCTAGCTGAAGCATGCTGGGTAGAGTAAGGAGCCTGCGAGTTAGATCCGTAAGTCTGAGATATGCGGCCAGGTCAGATCCGTAACCCATATGTTGAGGAAGAATGAAAAGGACATCATTAGACTGAGCCTTTACTGAAAAGGACAGACATTGACCATGAAAAGAACAACAAAAAGAAACGGCCTTAGAAATCCATGAAGAGATGGTTTGCTTCGAAACAGCCATATCCAAAGACCTGGGATGAAAGGAAACAAAAAGCTGCTCAGATTTGCAAATAACTAGTTTTATTCAAATAATATCTGAGCTGTCTTTACAAATCCAAAGTGTGAAAAACCTCTCACTGGCAGACTGCAGAGAAGGAAAAAAGGAAGGAAGTTGAATAGACTGATTAAAGGACAACTCACTGACCACCTTGGGCATGAAAGGTAGATTAGTACAAAGTACTAATGTCTGTGAAAAACTAAGAAAGAAGGAACAGCCATGACAGCATGAAGTTCAGGCACACACTCAGCTAAAGAGAAGGCCAAAAGAACAACAGTCTTTTAAGTACAATATTGCAAGAAAGCTGAAGAAACAGACTCAAAATTAGCCTAAGTTAATTTTTCAAGTACAAAATTGAAGTCCCAGGAAGGTGGAACAGGATTCCTGGGAGGCCTGATATTTGCAACACCTTTAAGAGATTGCTTGACCTCAAATCTAGAGGATATGCTAATCTAGCATGGAGCAGATCACAAAAATAAGAGAGAACCACAGTAACATCCACAGATAGAGGATTCTGATGGCAAGTGAGGTACCACACAGAAAATCACCTCCATTTGGACATATATGACTTCCTGGCCTCCTGTAGGACCTGATGCATGTCCGCAGAAAAGAGGTGCCTAAAACTGATCAAATCTCTATCACCCACAGCATCAGCTGAAGAGTGGACAAGGGAGGATGGATAAGAGATGCCTTGTCTTGTGTGAGAAGACCCACCTGTTGAGGTAACTTGTGATGATGGTATCTAGCCAATTGAGAAAAAAAGGAGGAAGCAATCCTGTCTGGGTCAAAAGGGAATCACTAGCAACATTTTGGGAGAGTCTTGCCTGATCTTGTGCAAGACTCATGGTAGCAGAGGAAGTGGAGGGAAGGAGTACAAAAAATATCTCCTTCCAAGGAAAAAAAAAAAAAAAGGGCATCCACTTTCCAAGCCAAAGGACTTGGGACTCTGGAACAGAAAAGAGGAGGTTGTCTTTTTAGAAGGGAGGCATAAAGATCTACCTGAGGAATACACCATCAAGAGACCATATCCAGGAACACATCTCTGTGAAGTATCTATTTGTGAGCTTGTATGCTAGACCTGCTCAAACAGTCTGCCACTAGACTGTGCTCCAAGGGAATGTAAGCTGCCTGAAGAGTCACTTGATACCAGACAGCTAGATCTCAGACCTGAGGAGCTAGCCCTCAAAGAAGATAGGACCTTGTACCCCCTTACTTGTTGATATACCACATCAATGTGCTGTTTATGAAAATTTTGAAGGGTATGGGACAAAAGAGGGAATGGAAAGCCTGAAGAGCTAAAAGCAGATCCTTCATCTCCTTTACAGTGATGTGGTCCAACCTCTGATGAAGAGGCCAGAGACCTTGAAACCTTGAGAGAACTGACAAAGGCCCCTCATCCTGTTAGAGGAGTCTGTAAAGAGCTCTTGAGTTGGGACTGGAGCCTGAAAAGGAAGCCCCAGGTTGAGAGAAAGTTGATGTATCCACCATTTTAGCTCAAGCTTAAGTAAAGGAAGGAAGGGGACTGGAAGTCCAGCGAGCGGCAATGTTGAAGCCATACAGACTTGACGTACCACTGTAGCTTTTTCATGTGAAGCCTGGCCAGAGGAAGTATGGGAATGGTGGAAGCCAAGAACCAGAGGACCAAAAAAAAATCCCTGGCCATGACTGAAGCCAGACAAAAAGAAGACTGAAAAAAGGCAGTAAGAGAAAGGGGCGTAGGGGTGGGCAGAGATGCCAGCATGGGGATGCTCAGAAACCTGCAACCAAGGAAAATAAAATCCTAAGAAGGGGTCAGAGATGATTTCTGGAAGATTATGGTGACCTCCAGTTTCTGCAACAGAGAAATAGTAAACTGGAGGTCCTGAAGCAGAGCATCTGTGGAAGAAGCTTGAATGAGCAGATTGTCCAGATAAGGACAGATCTGACTTCTTTCATCTTGCAAAAGGCAATGACAGGAGCAAGGCATTTGGTGAATACCTTTGGAGCAGTAGAGAGGCCAAATGGCAAAGCAGGGAACTGAGAATGCAAGACAGAAACAGAGAAACTTAACAGTTTACTGAAAAAGGGATGGATTGGAATATGAAGGTAGGTATCCTTGAGATCCAGAGAAACCACAAAGGCCTAGGGTAGAAGAAGGGGGGAAATCTGAAGAGAAAACATTTGAAAGGAAGGAACCCTGAGAAAGGTGATGAGCCGTGAAAGGTCCAGAACTGGTCTCCAAGTGCTCTCACTTCGGGGAACCAAAAACATTCTGGAATAAAACCCTCTCCCTAACTGGATAGGAAGCATGGCTTGAATGTGCTCTGGACCAAGACAGACTGGAGTACTTCTAGGAAAAGAGGAAGTTGTTCCCAGGGAGGTTGAGGGATTCCCAAAAAGGGAGGAAGAGATTTCCAAACCATAAAATATTTCTGGCAGATGAACTCAAGAGTCTGATGTGATCTTTAACCAATCTGGAAGAGACAGGGAAAGACGGAGGGATAAAGGAACCTGGCCAAGGGAAAGGGGAAGAAAAAGTACAGTTTTGTACCTACCATAAATGTAGATGTTCGAAGATCCACATTGCTGCAGTCCTAACACTTGGGTAATCCGCTGTCCCAGTCGGCCCGAATACCAAAGTATATGGCTGACGTCGGTCAAGGCGCATTAGTCTGACGTCAAGACGTCAGGGTACAAATGCGCATGACCGACGTCATATCCTCAGTCTTTTCTTGCCCCAGATGTCAGAAGACCCTAAAAGGATAAGGCCAAAACCAAAAAACACCAAACACTCCTGCACCAAATATATATATATACAATATATACAAATTTACAAGAGTATAACCTCACCCACACAACCACCCCTAAACACAGAGGGGAAGGAGGGAGGGATTGGACTGCAGCAATGTGGATCTTCGAACATCTACATTTATGGTAGGTACAAAACTGTACTATGTTCTTCATACCACATTGCTGCAGTCCTAACACTTGGGTAGAATCCCAAAGCAGAGGTAAGGGAGGCTGGCAAATCATAAAGAAGCAGGAGCTGTCAACATGCCCTGCAAAATAGCCGTGGCAAAACCAGCCCTAGACTTAGAGTAGAGAGGAAGGTGGTAATGCTTAGAGAAAGTATGCACTGAACTCCAAGTAGCTGCCTCCAAAATATCCTTAGTAGCCACCCCTTAGAAATGCTGTTGAAGTGGCAGTAGCCCTAGTGGAATGAGGCCTAATCCCAGCTGGAATCTCCTTGCCATGATGGGAATAACAAAATGCAATGCAAAACCCAATCCACTTAGAAATAGTTTGTTTTGACACAGGCTTGCCCTGAGAACTCAAAGCAAAAGAAACAAACAACTGCTGAGACTGCCTAAAATCCTTAGTCCTGCTTAAATAATAACGCAACTGCCTGTGTACATCTAAAGTGTGCAAAATCTTTTCCCCTTATTTTGGGGATCTGCATAAAAGTAGGCAAATGAATAGTTTGGTTCAAAGCCACACTAGAAACCACCTTAGGCATAAAGGAAGGATTAGTACGTAATGATACCCTATCCTTATGGAAAATCAAAAAAGGCTCAACCGCCATAAGGGCCTGCAATTCAGAAACCCTTCTTGCAGAAGTAATGGCCAACAAAAAAGCAGTCTTCCATGACAAATATTTCACCTCAGCAGTAGCCACAGGCTCAAAAGGTTGTAGAGTAAGTTTCTCCAACACAAAATTGAGATCCCAAGCAGGAGTAGGAGCTCTACGTGGGGGTCTTATATTCTTTGCCCCTCTAAGAAATTGCTTGAACAAAGGATGAGAAAACAATGGTGGGTCACAATCATAGTGAGCTGAAATTGCTGCAGCATGTATCTTAATGGAAGAGAAAGACAAACCTTTGTCCAATAACTCAGTCAGATATTGAAGAGCCACACTCAAATTAGGCTCAGAAACCTCCAAATTCTTTGCTGCACTCCAAAATAAAAATCTCTTCCATTTTTCTGCGTACACTTTCCTTGTACTAGGTCTTCTGGCTTCCATAATCACATTCAAAACTTGTTGAGGAAGTTGAGATCTGCAGTGTTTCAAAACAGAATATGCCAGGCTGTTAGATGAAGAGAGTGAAGCTTGACATTGAGTAGATGACCGTCCCTCTGAGACAATAGGTGTGGAATCAAAGGTAAAGGCCATGGAGGCTTCCTTACCAGACTCCTCAGTAATGGTTACCAGTGTTGCCGAGGCCAATCTGGAGCTATTAAAATCATCCTTGGCTTGTCTTGTCTGACCTTTAGGAGTGAGAAGAGGCAGAGGTGGAAAGGCATACACATGAAGATTTGTCCAACTGAAAGAAAGAGCATCCACTTTCCAAGCTGTGTGATGAAACCTTTTTGTGCAAAACTTTGGCAGCTGGTGGTTTAGTGGAGAAGTGAACAGATCTATGTCTGGAGTTCCCCATGACACTGTCAATTTCCGAAATACATGAAGATCCAGTTTCCACTCGTGGGGATCCATGATTTGTCTGCTTAACACATCTGCTAAGGAGTTCTGTGCTCCCGGCAGAAACCTTGCCTGAAGAGTTAGTTGCAAGCTGAGCGCAGTCTCCCATAAAATCATTGCTTGCCTGCATAGAGGGGAAGAATGTGTTCCCCCTTGTTTGTTGATGTACCACATGACAGTTGTGTTGTCTGTTAGAATCAACACCTGCCCTGGAAGAAGTAACTCCTTGAAAGCCATTAATGCAAACTGGACTGCTAACATCTCCTTCATGTTGATATGTAGATGCTGTAGTCTGGCAGGCCACTTGTCTTGTATCCACTTTCCATTCAGATGAGCTCCCCAAGCTATGTCTGAGGCATCTGTCGTTAGAATCTGACTCGCCTCTGGCCGGGTCACAGAGAGTCCCTTGTTTAGGTGACATTCCTGAGCCCACCACAAAAATTCCTTTTGAATGCAAGGTATTATTTGAATGACAGTGTCCAAATCCTGGCAGTGCTGAGTCCATACATTTTTGAGATACCATTGCAGCTTCCTCATATGCAGTTTGGCATTGGGAAGCACCAGAATACAAGATGCCATGAACCCTAAGGCTTGAAGGACTGTCCTTGCAGTCAGCCCGGACTGAAGAGATAGGTGATGGAAGTAAAGGGAAAGATTCTCTTGCTTGTCCGGGGTTAAAAAGGCCATCTGGGTTGCTGTATTCAGTCTCACACCCAGAAAGCACATGTCTTGAGAGGGTACTAGACTGGACTTTATTTCGTTCACAGAATACCCCAGGCATCTTAGCACTGCTATCACATATTCCAAATGCTGTAAAAGGTCTTCCTTTTCTTGAGCCAGAATCAGGCAGTCGTCCAAGTAAGGATAGATTTGTATTCTTTTTAGCCTGAAGTAAGCTATCACTGGAGCCAGAACCTTTGTGAATACTCTGGGCAGTAGATAAGCCAAAGGGCAATGCAGAGAACTGATAATGGGAATTCCCAGCTCGAAAATGCAGATACTTCCTGCAACTTAGTCTGATAGGTACATGAAGGTAAGCCTCCTTGAGATCTAAAGTTACCATCCAGTGATCCTTGCCCAGCAGAGGTAAAAGCTGTTGTAACGTCAACATTTTGAACTTGGGAATGTCCAGATAAGTGTTGAGGATAGATAAATCCAAAACTGGTCTCCACGTGTTCCCCTTCTTTGGTACTAGGAACAGGCGAGAATAAAATCCTAGGCCCCTTTCTGGCACAGGAACCGGCTGAATGGCCCCTATTTGGAGTAACAGAAATTTGCTTGTGAGCCTCTTTTCTTTGTAGAGGAGGAATGTCTGGCATGCCTTTGAAAGGAGGCAAGGTATGGAAATAAAACCTGTAACCGTGGTGAATGATATCCAATACCCATTTGTCTTGGGTAATTAAAGTCCAATTTTCTTTGAAAAGTGCCAGCCTTCCTCCCAAAGGTGCTGCCAGACGAGAAAGTACTGGCAGCTGAAAAGGCAGGTCATTGGGTCTGTTTACGAAAGGACTGACCCCTGCCCTCACCAGAAGACTGAGCAGGTGAACTCCCTGTTCCAGGCCTAAAAGAACCTTGAGCTCTGCCCCTACCACGTCTAGACCTACCCCTAGACTGGGAATCATAAGCAGGATATGTCCATCCCTTAGTGGGCCAATTTCTACTAAACTTCGGAGGCTGAACCTGCAAAAAATCTTTAACAGTCTGCATAGACTTAGCCTTGTCCTCCATTTTCTTTAAAACAGCTTCCACAGGCGAACCAAACAACACGTCAGACTGTAACGGAGCATCCAAAATCCTTGTCTTAACATGCTCAGCTAAATTCTGATCCCTTAGCCAGGCGTGCCTACGAAGAACAGAACCAGTGGCAGCCACCCTCGAAGAGGCCTGCACAGCATCAAAACCACATTGCAAGGAATGCTTACCCACTTGTTCAGACACATGAACTAAATCCTGCAACTCTTTACACTCAATACCTTCCGCCAGAGCATCCACCTTAGACTTCAATTGTGAAAGGAGATAATTTTGATATTTCAACATGTGGAACTGGCAATTCAAAGCCCTCATGGCTAAAGTGGAAGAAGTATACACCTTCTTTCCTCATCTATCCAAAGCCCTTGCCTCTTTATCAGGAGGAACAGGATTTTTAACAACAGAAGCCTTAACACCTTTAGACCCCTGAGAAACAGTTTCTGGGTCTGCCCTAGGACTCTTAAAAAGATACTTATGAGCTTCAGGCACCCTATAATACCTATCTGGTTTAACTGGGGCAGGAGGCAAAGAATCAGGGTTCAGGGAAGCCTCTGCAAAAACATCTTCCACCACATCCAGAACAGGAGGTATAGCTAAAGGCCTATGCTGGGGTAAAACAAAATTACCTAAGCCTCTTCCTGGAATCAGAGAAATCTTGGCCTTCCCATTTAAAATGCTCCCTCATGGAATGAAGAGTCTCTGAAAAAGAGAAATCCTCAGGAGGAGAAGCCGAAGGAGTAGAATCATCCACATCAGAATCAGAATAAGGAGGATACTCCTGCAAGTCTTCAGCCGAAGACTCAGATCCTCCGAACACTGCTCAAAACTCTCAAGCTCAGGTTCCACCCTAGGCCTCTTATCAGGAGGGGGCATAGAACCTCTAATCATAGTAATCAAATCTTCTGCCATTTTAAGCATATGTTTCTTAGGCAAAGATCCTGAAGAACTAGGAGAGACCCCCACTGAAGATAAACCTGGCCTGCCTCTCAAAGAAGCCTTGGAAACAGAAGGGGAGGGCCTAACCACCTTAGGAAGAGAGGGGAGAACAGCCACCTGAGAAGCCCCTTCAGCCTGGCCTACCTCCTGAGAAGACACATCTTGTAACAGTAAAGTCTCTCCCTGAGACTCCAAAGAAACTTCTGGCAGAACCTCGCGCTACACTGAGCCTTCTAAAGAACCGACGTCCGGGACTGACGGTTCTTCCAACCTAGGCTTTGCTGCTTTGTCCTTGCGCTTTTGAAGCGGCGCCGGAGCATCCGACGGCATTTTATAATTACGCTTCCCAAAACTAACCTGGCACAGTCTAACCTCTCTTTATAGTGCGTTTGTTAAATCTAGCACAAGAGCGACATCCAACAACGCCGTGCTCAGGCCCTAAACAAGGTATACACAAAGTATGGTAATCCCTATGAGGTATCTGTTTCCCACAAGAAATACAGTTATTCACTTTTTCTGACATCCGTTAAATACTGAGGCAAGAAAAAAACAAAATATTCCCCAACGGGGTACTTAGCCAACTTTGATTCGGTCTGAAACTCCGACTTCAGAAAATTTCAGAACGCCAACCTGCACTCGCAAAACTGCTTCTGCATCGGACCATGCGGCAAAAAAGACTGAGGATATGACGTCGGTCATGCGCATTTGTACCCTGACGTCCTGACGTCAGACTAATGCGCCTTGACCGACGTCAGCCATATACTTTGATATTCGGGCCGACTGGGACAGCGGATTACCCAAGTGTTAGGACTGCAGCAATGTGGTATGAAGAACATCTGTCAAATGGAACCTGGCTTACCCTGAAAAGCAGGTTTCTGTGAGGCAGGGATTTGAGTAGACTTAGCAGGAGGCATACACTTAGAACCTTTTCTCTTATGTGGAGGGTGAGACTGCTATGAACAAAAGCAGATTTGGAGGGGTAATTCTTCTGAAACTTAGGAACAGAAGAGAGAAAAATATGTTTCAACTCCTGCAAGGCTTTACCCATATCCTGGAGAGGCCTAAAAAGTTCAGCATCAGCACAAAAAAAGATTTTTATTATCCAAAGGAGCATCCAACAGCTTGGCCTTAATGTTATCAGGCAATGCCTGAAGACAAAGCCAAGAATAACACCTCATAACTGAACCAAATGCAGCAGCTCTGGAACAGGCATCAGTTGCATCATAGCTGCATTTGACAGAGTGGCGAACAACTTGAAATGCACAGCCCAAAAAGGAAAGGGCGGAAGCCTTCCCTTCAGAGTCGGGAAGGTCAGAAGACACTTTGGAAACATGAAAAAGGACGGCCAAAACATCCCTGGTCATAGGAGTCTTGTAGTTAATGGCCCGAAAGGGTAAAATGGCAGCAGTATAAACCTTCATGCCCAGCCTCTCCATGGCCCTACTATCCTTATCTGAAGGAAGCAACTTGTTAAGTGGACAACTTGGAGGGCTTGTCAGAAGAGACAAATGCTACAGAAAAATCAGCAGGATAAGGAAAAACTCTCTTATCAGCCTCAACAAAAAGTTGAGATCCCTCATCAAATCCTCTAAAGCTAGCTATGAAAATAGAATTGCAGCAGACAGTAAAGACAACCACAAGGCTTCTATAGTTATGTAAAGAATCTCCATGGCAATACCCAGATTTGCTCTGAGCTACTGTACAATGGTACCTCCTATACCGAGCCAACAGATATTGCCAATATACTGACCGACAAATTCATTGCCAACTTTACCCCCCCGCCCCCACCCCCACCCCAAAGGACCAATCACAATACCAGTAGTTTGCTAGGCACCCAGTATTACTGCTGCACAGGTTAAAACAGCACTGTCCAAGGTCAAAAGTACAGGTTCCATGTGACCTGACAATATCCCTGGCTGTGTTCTACATGAACTACAGAGTGAACTGGCACCTCACCTGTGTGCCCTGTTCAATCACAGCCTCACCTCAGGTTTTGTCCCTACCGAATGGTGCACTGCTACAGTCATCCCTCTCCACAAAGGAGGAGTGACTACAGACCCTGGGAAGTATTGCCCCATTAGCCTGACAAGTCTGATATGCAAAGCTATGGAACGCATCATCATGGACCTAATAAACAAGGATATAGGGAATCTCCAAACTCTGGATCCCACACAGTTTGGTTTTGTGAAGAGTAGATCATGCCTGCTCAACTTGATTGACTTTTTTGAGTCAATCACTAGAGCTGTGGATGAAGGCAAGTTGGTTCATACAGCCTACCTTGATCTGGCCAAGGCATTTGATACCAATCCCCATTTAGGAATCATAGAAAAACCTCACTAAACTAGGCATCAACCCCTATATCACTAGGTGGGTTACAAACTGGCTCAGATAGAACCCACAGTGTGAAAGTAGCAGACTCCAAGTCAGACTGCCGACCAGTCACGAGGTGAGTCTCACAGGGTTTGGTCCTGGGTCCTCGCCTGTTTGATATCTACTTCTCTGAAGTCCATGCCAACATAAAGGGTCTCTGGCTGAAAAAGTTCACAGAAAGTTGCAAGTTGGGAGCTATTATTAACTCCCCAAGTGATGTTGACATCCTACAGAATGGCCTCACTGAGACCAACGACTGGTGTCAGAACCATGGCCTTAAGCTCAATACAAAAAAAATGTGTCGTCATCCCCTTTGGGAAAAACCCAGTTCCCATGAATAACCACATCAATGGTAATCCACTGAACACAAAAGGTGTTATAAGAGATCTGGGAACACAGGTTGACAGCAACCTCTCTTTTGACCACCACACTGCCACTGTGGTCAGAAAGTCCTTCTATGTGACACATCTCATTACTAAGGGTTTTGCATCCAGGAAGAAAGAGGTCATTGTCTCCCTCTACTCTTCCCTCATTAGGGCAATCATCGAGTACAATGCCCCATTTGCCATGTACCTCACTAGACACCTGCAACAACTGGAGAGGCTGCAAAAGTACCTCACAAAGAGGATCCTAGGCCTTAAACACTTGTCCTATATGGACAGACTCAAAAAACTCCAACTATTCTGTCTCATATTGCCTACTTTGAAGCATTCTCTGCTTGACATACAAAGCCATGTCTGATCCAGCTCTGTTAGAAGTGCTACATCTAAAGAAATCCCAATCCCTCCCCACCACACACTCCAATGACCTCAACTTCATTATCACAATCAACAGAATGTGCTGGAGGAACAGGTTCATAACCCAAAGACTGCCCTTGCTATGGAATAGACTTCCCATACATGTTAAACAGAGCACCTCACTGGTCCTCTTGAAGAGGCACCTTGATGAGTAAATGGGAAATAGAAAATTCACTCCAGTGGCTCTACTCAACAGAGGCACTGGGAACTAAGGTCAGGTGGCAAGATGTCAGGGTAATTCTATGGGCTAGGTTTGTAAAGGCTCCAGGGCCATTAGCCTAGTACACACATATGAACCTATTTAAAAAAAAAAATTACAGTCATTAGGCACCTTGTAAAACTTGTTTTCTTGACAGCAGGGGAATGAGAATCAGGGGCCATAGAAGATGCTGAAAAGATATCCAGGAGAGCAGCCAGAAAGTACAGTTTTGTACCTACCATAAATGTAGATGTTCGAAGATCCACATTGCTGCAGTCCTTACATATGGGTAGTCCGCTGTCCTCGGTCGGCCCGAATACCAAAGTATAAGGCTGACGTCGGTCATGGGCGCTCAGATCTGACATCAGAGCGTCAGGGTATAAAAGCGCATGACCGACGTCATATCCTCAGTCTTTTCTTGCCCCAGATGTCAGAAGGCCCTAAAAAGAAAGGCCACAGCCCAAAAAACAGGATACCTCCCAAAAACATGCCCAACAACAACAACCACCCAAACCATATAACCATGCCAAACTACAGAGGGAAGGAGGGAGGGTAATGTACTGCAGCAATGTGGATCTTCAAACATCTACATTTATGGTAGGTACAAAACTGTACTATGTTCTTCATCTCACATTGCTGCAGTCCTTACATATGGGTAGAATCCCAAAGCAGAGGTAAAGGGAGGATGGCAAAATCATAAAGCATTAGGGGCTGCTAAAATGCCCTGTAATATTGCAGTGGCAAATCCAGCCCTAGACTTAGAATAAAGAGGAAGGTGGTAATGCTTGGAAAAAGTATGTACTGAACTCCAAGTGGCTGCTTCCAAAATATCTTTTGTAGCTACCCCCCTTAGAAAGGCAGTAGAAGTGGTAGTAGCTCTAGTGGAATGAGGTCTGATTCCAGCCGGAATCTCCTTACCATGATGGGAATAACAGAAAGAAATACAAAAACCAATCCATTTAGAAATAGTTTGTTTTGAAACAGGTTTTCCCTGAGAACCCAAAGCAAAAGAGACAAACAACTGCTGAGACTGCCTGAACCCCTTGGTTCTGCTCAAATAATAACGTAACTGCCTGTGAATATCCAAAGTATGCAAAATCGTCTCCCCTTTATTTTGAGGGTTTGCATAAAAAGTAGGCAAATGAATAGTTTGGTTCAAGGCCACACTAGAAACCACTTTAGGCATAAAGGAAGGATTAGTACGCAAAGATACCCTATCCTTATGAAAAATCAGGAAAGGTTCCACTGCCATAAGGGCCTGTAATTCAGAAACCCTTCTTGCAGAGGTAATGGCCAACAAAAAAGCAGTCTTCCATGACAAATACTTTAACTCGGCAGTAGCTGCAGGCTCAAAAGGTTGTAGAGTAAGTTTTTCCAACACAAAATTGAGATCCCAAGCAGGAGTAGGAGCTCTACGTGGGGGTCTTATGTTCTTTGCCCCTCTAAGAAATTGTTTAAACAAAGGATGGGAAAATAAAGGAGGGTCACAGTCATAGTGAGCAGAAATGGCTGCAGCATGAACCTTTATCGAGGAGAAAGACAAACCCTTGTCCAATAACTCAGTAAGATATTGAAGAGAAACACTTAAATCAGGTTTGGAAACATCAAAGTCCTTCGCTTTGCTCCAAAGAAAAAATCTCCTCCATTTATCAGCGTAAACTTTCCTTGTACTAGGCCTTCTGGCCTCCAAAATAACATTCAAAACTTATTGTGGAAGCTGAGACCCTCCAGGGTCTAAAACAGAATATGCCAGGCTGTGAGATGCAGAGACTGAATCTTGACATTGAGGAAGTGATTGCCCTCCTGAGACAAAAGATGCGGAATCAAAGGCAGAGGCCATGGAGGCTCCCGTACTAAACTCCTCAGTAGTGGGTACCAGTGCTGTCGAGGCCAATCCGGAGCTATCAGAATCATGGATGGCTTGTCTTTTCTGGCCTTCAAGAGTACCTTGGGAATGAGAGGCAGAGGTGGAAAGGCATAGACATGAAGATTGCTCCAACTGAATGATAGAGCATCCACCTTCCAAGCTGTGGGATGAAACATTTTTGTGCAAAACTTTGGCAACTGGTAATTTAGTGGAGGAGCGAACAGATCTATGTCTGGAGTCCCCCATAACACTGTCAACTTTTGAAATACATGAGGATCCAGTTTCCACTCATGAGGATCCACTATTTGTCTGCCCAACACATCTGCTAAGGAGTTCTGTGCTCCTGGTAGAAACCTTGCCTGAAGATTGAGGTGTAAACTGAGAGCAGTCTCCCACAAAATCATCGCTTGCCTGCAAAGAGGGTACGAATGGGTTCCCCCTTGCTTGTTGATGTACCACATGACAGTAGTGTTGTCTGTTTGAATCAACACCTGCCCTGGTTGAAGTAAATCCTTGAAAGCCATCAATGCAAACTGAACTGCTAACATCTCCTTCAAGTTGATATGCAAATGTTGAAGTCTGACAGGCCACGTGTCTTGCACCCATTTTCCATTGAGGTGTGCTCCCCAGGCCTTGTCCGAGGCATCTGTCGTTAGAATCTGACTCGCCTCTGGTCGGGTCACAGAGAGTCCCTTGTTTAGGTGACAATCTTGAGCCCACCACAAAAATTCCTTCTGAATGCAAGGTATTATCTGAATGACAGTGTTGTGTCCATACATTTTTGAGATACCATTGAAGCTTCCTCATATGCAGTTTGGCATTGGGAAGCACCAGAATACAAGATGCCATGAACCCCAAGGCTTGAAGGACTGTCCTTGCAGTCAGCCTGGACTGTAGAGACATTTGATGGAAATAAAGAGAAAGGCTTCTTTGTTTGTCCGGGGTCAAAAAAGCCATCTGGGAAGCTGTATTCAGTCTCACACCCAGAAAGCACATGTCCTGAGAGGGTACTAGACTGGACTTTGTTTCGTTCACAGAATACCCTAGGCATCTTAACACTACCATCACATACTGTAGATGATGAAGAAGTTCGTCCTTGTCTTGTGCAATAATCAGGCAATCGTCCAAATAAGGATAAATCTGTATTCCTCTTAACCTGAAAAGGCTATCACTGGAGCCAGAACCTTTGTGAACACTCTGGGCAGTAGATAAGCCAAAGGGCAATGCAGAGAACTAATAATGTAAATTTCCAGCCCGAAAACACAGGTACCTCCTGCAACTGGGCCTGATAGGAACATGAAGATAAGCCTCTTTGAGATCCAGAGTTACCATCCAGTGATCTTTTCCCAACAGAGGTAAAAGCTGTTGTAACGCCAGCATTTTGAACTTTGGAATGTCCAGATAAGTGTTGAGGATAGATAAATCCAAAATTGGTCTCCACGTGTTCCCTTTCTTTGGTACTAGAAACAGGCGAGAATAAAATCCTAGGCCCACTTCTGACAGAGGAACTGGCTGTATAGCTCCTATTTGAAGAAGTAAAGAAATCTGCTTGTAAGCCTCTATCCTTTGCCGAGGAGGAACGTCTGGCATGCCTTTGAAAGGAGGCAGTGTATGGAAATAGAACTTGTAGCCTCGGTTTATAATGTCTAATACCCATTTGTCCTGGGTGACTAAAAGCCAGTTTTGCTTGAAAAGTGCTAACTTTCCTCCCAAAGGAGCTGCCAGGCAAGAAGAATCTGGCAGCTGAAAATGCAGGTCATTGGGCCTGTTTACGAAAGGACTGGCCCCTGCCCTCACCTGCAGATTGTGCAGGCGAACTCCAAGTTCTAGGCCTAAATGTACTGTGAGCTCTGCCCTTGCCACGTCTAGATCTACCCCTAGACTGAGAATCAGAAGAGGGGTACGTCCACCCCTTAGCAGGCCAATTTCTACTAAACTTTGAGGTTGCACCTGCAAAAAATCTTTAACAGTCTGCATAGACTTAGCCTTGTCTTCCATTTTCTTCAAAACCGACTCCACAGGGGGACCAAACAAAACTTCAGACTGTAAAGGGGCATCCAGAATTCTAGTTTTAACATGCTCGGACAAATTCTGATCCTTAAGCCAGGCGTGCCTACGAAGAACTGAACCAGTGGCAGCCACCCTAGAAGAGGCCTGTACAGCATCAAAACCACACTGCAAAGAATGCTTACCCACCTGTTCAGAGACATGTACTAAATCCTGCAATTCTTTACACTCTATGCCCTCTGCCAAAGCATCCACTTTAGATTTTAGCTGAGAAAGGAGGAAATTCTGATACTTCAACATATGAAACTGGCAATTCAAAGCCCTCATTGCTAAAGTAGAAGAGGTATACACCTTCTTACCCCATCTATCCAAAGCCCTAGCTTCCTTATCTAGAGGAACCGGATTCTTTACAACAGAGGCTCTAACACCCTTAGGCCCCTGACTAATAGTTTCTGGGTCCGCCCTAGGACTCTTATACAGATATTTATGAGCCTCAGGCACCCTATAATACCTGTCCGGTTTGACTGGCGAGGAGGCAAAGAATCTGGATTAAGGGAAGCCTCGAGAAAACATCTTGAACAACATCCAAAACAGGAGGTATAGCCAAGGGCCTATGCTGTGGTAAAAACAAGAATTCCCTAAGCCTCTTCCGTGAATTAGAGAAATCCTGTCCTTCCCACTTAAAATGCTCCCTCATGGAATGCAGAGTTTCTGAAAATGAAAAATCCTCTGGAGGAGAAGCAGAAGGAGTGGAATCCTCTGCATCAGAGTCCGAATAAGGGAGAAAATCTTGAATATCTTCAGCAGAAGACTCTGAGTCAACTGAGGCCTGATCCAAACTTTCCAACTCTGGCTCCACCCTGGGCCTCTTATCAGGAGGGGGCATAGAACCTCTAATTAAAGTAATCAAATCTTCTGCCATTTTAAGCATGTGCTTTTTAGGCACAGACCCTGAAGTACCTGGAGTGACACCAGAGGAAGGCAAAACAGATCTGCACTTAGAAGAAGCCTTAGAAGTAGTAGCAGAAGGCCTAACCACCTTAGGCATAGAAGGGAGAACAGTAACCTGAGAGGCCCCTTCAGCTAGACCTGACTCCTGTGAGGCCACATCCTGCAAAATCAAAGTTTCCCCCTGAGACTCAACAGAAACTTCAGAAACCGCAGCCGGATCCACCTGTTCCACTGTAGCTTCTACAGGACCGGCGTCCGAAAGGGACGAAACATCCTGTCTAGGTTTTAAAGATTTGTCTTTGCGCTTCTTCGTGGAAGCGGGCGTCGGAGGATCCGACGGCATATTATAATTACACCGCTTACCAAAGACTAACCTAGCGCAATCTAACCTTCGTTTTATGGTGCGCTTATTAAACCTAGCACAAAACCGACACCCTACTACGTCGTGCTCAGGTCCCAAACAAGGAATGCAAAGAGAATGATAATCCCTATGCGGTATCTGTTTCCCACAAGAAATACAATTATTCACTTTTTCTGACATCCGGAATTAACTGAGGCAAGAAAAAACAAAAATATTCCCCAACGGGGTACTTAGCCCAACTTGGTTTCGGTCTGAAACTCAGAATACGAAAATTTCAGAACGCCGAACGGCACTCGCAACGCTGCTTCTGCATCGGACCATGCGGCAAAAAAGACTGAGGATATGACGTCGGTCATGTGCTTTTATACCCTGACGCTCTGATGTCAGATCTGAGCGCCCATGACCGACGTCAGCCTTATACTTTGGTATTCGGGCCGACCGAGGACAGCGGACTACCCATATGTAAGGACTGCAGCAATGTGAGATGAAGAACATCAGGGGGAACAGCAGATGACTTAAAAGACTCCATCTGGAGGAACTCATAATAGCTTTTCTGAATATCAAAGACGTAAGAGTAATCCCACTTAAATTCCACCATGTGGGCAACAGTAACCCCAAAGGAAAATCTGGAGTAATAGAATACACTTCCTCTGTACCACAGTCCAAGGGGGAAGGGATTTGACAGGAGTAAGCCAGGGACTCTTCCCCAAAATCCAGATCCTCATCTGAAGAGTCTAGCTCCCTGGATTTTTTAAGAGGAGTGGAAGACCAGAAAGAGGCAGGCACAGACACCCCTTGAAGAGTCTTTAAAGACCATGAAGTCCATAGGTTCATAGGTGTGTACTAGGCTAATGGCCCTAGAGCCCTTACAAGCCTAGCCCATAAAATTGCCCTGGCATCGTGCCACCCGTCAAGTATTAAATAACCCCGGAGTAAAATCCTGACATTCATGTAGGGTTCCTTAAGTACAGGGAAACTATGCTTGGCTTTCTGGTTCTTTTTCTACAGGATGTTTGCAAGAAACACCCTTGGAGGGTCAGACCCCTGGTGACATTCAATAAGAGCATTAGGGATCTCCTCCCTAACTAAGATCTATGGAATCTCCCTTGGTCCCTCGGATATACTCAGTCAAAGTTCCCCCTCACTGTCAACAGCAGATGTAGTTAAAGCCTTCAAAAATGTACAAGAAGTCAGATCCATGCTAGCTTCTGACAGGGTCACAGAATAGGAATCCAAGGCAACCACCGGACAATGCTCTGGGAGTTCACTAGCCTTGACAGAAACATCTGGAAGAGGCTGGAAAGTAGCTATATCAGACCTAAGTTGTTTGGACTTTTTCCTTGGCAGACAGCTGACCCTCAAGACGGGAGGACTCTGCCACTGCATACTGAGCCAACAGCTTAAGACACTGGTTTCCAAGGTTAATAGATGAAGAGGAGAGACGGCTATGTAGGGTCTTAGGGACAAAAGTCTGGCAAACACAACATTGCATATGGTCGTGGGAAACACTTGAAAAGACATTGGTCATATGGTCTTTATGGGGAATCTGCCTCCCACACTGACATTTTCCTTTTCTGGATGATGTGACTCAAATAGCATTAAATAAAAAGGAAAGATAAGAAGAAACTCCAATGGGGCATTTATATGAAACACGACTTGGTAACCAGTACAGCAGAAGGCTGTTCAGACAAATGCTCAGTGATGGCATTTGAATTGGCGGCAAAAATGTTCTCTGTATATGCAACCATACATCATCTTTATGCCCTACTCCTTGTGCTGGGAGAGTACATGTGACATATGGCACCCATAAGAACTAATGGCTTTGTATACTGGCCAGACTTTAGGCAATCCTTGGCAGAAGATCCCTTAGGCTATGAATACTGCAATAGTAATATGGAAGGACATCAAAACAAGTCTCATAACATAGTCACAAAGATGATCAGTCAATTAAATAAAAAAAAATAAAAGCCAGTTAAAGAATCAATGAAAAATAAACTACATAAATAAATAAATTAAACTGAATCAAATTAAAGGAATAAACAACAAGAAATATGAAAAATAAATAGACTAGGCAGATGTCACAGTCGTACCCTCCAAAGACATCATCTGTAAAGTCCTTTTCAGTAACTTCCTTTTAGCTTCTTTGTTATCTTTTAAACGGACTCAGATGGGCCCATAACACTATAGTAATCAATAACAAGCAGAAATGCAACACCAACAATGATAAAAAAGTGGAGTCAGTAACGGAGATAGTTGTTAAATTAATTTGTTTTTCTGTACCTAGTATCTGTAACAGGTAACACTGCAGTAGTATCTTAGATATTGCCAGTGGTGAGCAACAATAACAAATCAAAAAGCCACAATAGTGCACTGTAATCAACAAAGCAAAGTGAACAGTATAATACCAACAATGTGAAATAGTGCAATGTTATTTAAACTAAACAACATAGCAGGCTGCAGAACAAAACTGCTAGTTTCAAAAATATGTCCATGAGAAGTTTATATGGACACTGATTGTAAGAAAAAAAACACTGTAATTAAAACAGTGATTGCAAAATAATAACATTAGCAATAAGCTCAGAGGTATTTAAATTTGATACAAATAATGTCTAAACAATTGCCCTGAGATATTCACAACATCAGAAAAGAAACTTCTCCGGTTTGATTCTCAGCTGGGGTGCCTTCTGTGCCGAGTCTGCATGTCCTCCCTGTGGTCACGTGGGTTTCCTCCCACATCCCAAAGACATGCTGTAGGTGGATTGGACACTCTAAATTGGCCGTAGGCATGAGTGTGTGCCTTCTGTGGAAGGATGGGCGCCGGGCTGGCAACTTGACACTGTAAAACTCCACTGCCAATCATGAATGGACAGGTGATCCGCTGCGGCGACCCCTAACCGGGAAATGCCGAAAGAAGAAGAAGAAAATAAACTTCTGGAGAGGGGTGAAGAAGGACAGTAGGTGATCCAGCCATTAGTTGCATTGATTGGAGTTGAAAACTGTCTTACAGGATCTAGCATGGTGGAAGTGCATGCTAAGGGTAAATGGGAACTGTTAAGTGGGATTAAGATACGAGTTCTCTTGTAATGTGAGTCTGTTTTGGATCTTTATATAAATGTGACTGCGCACGTTTACAGGATGGTGTGATGACAGACAGCGTGACATTTCAGTATCAAGACTTTCCTTTACTACTTTGTGAACTGGAATAAGCTGTGATTTTATATTGAAAAAGTGTTTCTCTTCTCATGTGAGTGTATTACAAACTTATTTTTTTGACAGTTGAGTGATGTGTTATTACTTGCTAATGTGCTCTCTATGTTCTTAGGGAATGGCACATTCCTCTACGGGAATGGTATGGGGGTACTAAGAGCTGACAACTTGAAAGGAAATTTTATAATGTTTATTGAGTTAATGTGGGCTGACCGGAAGAGGGCTGTGCACAAGAGATGCCCTCGCAATATGACAGATTTGGAGCACTTTTGCAAGGAAGAGTGGGCAAATATTGCCAAGTAAAGATGTGCCATGCTGACAGACTCCTACCCAAAAAGATCGAATGATGTAATTAAATCAAAAGGGGCTTCAACAAAGTATTAGTTTAAGGGTGTGCATACTTATGCAACCAGCTTATTGTACGTTTTTTATTTTTTATACTTTTTCCACTAACAGATTTGTTTGTTTTTCAATTAAATTGTACAGGTTATAGGTCACATTAATGGTGGGAAAAGTTTTGAAATTATTTATTGTGGTCTCATTTTTTTATATCATAAAAGCGCGGTATTTTAACATGGATGTGTACACTTTTAAATCCACTGTACATGACAGCAGAAGTAGTGTGATCAGACCAAACTTATCTACTTGAGTTTGGAAGAGTAGTGCTACCTATTTTATTAAAAGAACTGAAATATTTTCATGTTTGAGCAGCTGGGGGAGGTGCGCTCCTCCATGTTAATTGGCGAAAACCATAGTTACATTTGAAAGAGGATATATAAATGCCATCAGAGGAAATATTGGATCTTCAAATTTGGGAGCATTTCAGTTGGCATAGTGTATAATTTTAATAATGATATGGGGAGGAGGGGATGTTGAATGTAAACAATTTTCTGAGATTTGGGGGGGATTAGAAGGGTGAGTGCAGTTAAAGGAGTATGTGGTGTCAATATTTGTATCTTGAGTTTATTATTATGACCTGGTTGAGGGGAATGTTGGGATTAGTTGAGTTGAGAAATGGTCTAAAACTAGTAGTAAACATTTCAAGTGGAGAATACAGCATTAGACATGCAACCACAGGAGAAATAATAAAGACTTTACCTAAAATACTGAAAGAATCCGCGGTGGTGGTGCTGCGGTAGCACTGTCGCCTCACAGTAAGACGCTGTCCGGTTCGATTCTCAGCTAGAGCGTCTTATGCGTAGAGACATGCGTGAATGGGCGTACCTTTGTTGAAGGTTGTGCGTCAGGGCTGGCAACTCGGCACGTAAAAATCAACTGCCAATCATTAACGGACCGGAGTGCCGCTGTGGCGACCCCTAACCGGGAAAAAGCCGAAAGACACAACAACCCAAAATACTGGAAGAGTTAAAGTCTTTTTTAAGAGAAACTATACATAACACAGAGAGCTACAAAGGAGAAAGATGAGCATGAAGAAGTTGGTACTGTTGCAGTCCTCCTAAAGACATAGCTCAATAGTTAATCATGGCATTAAAATGTTTATGGTGATATTAGTCAACAGATTGGCAAGAATTCTACCTAAGACAATACAGGGTAATCACTGTGGTTTTGTGGAGGGAAAGAGGATGACCAATATTATAATATCAGTAATGATCTTTCAGGATACACAGAAAAATAGATGGGAATTAGTATTGCTTTCTTTAGATGCTGAAAAGGAAGAGTAAGATGGAGATTTTTGTTCTCCTTACCAGCATGGTAGGGATGTCCTGGTAAGTTTAGTGACTTACTTAGCAGAGTTATCTAGAAGCTTCAGTAAGGGTAAAACTAAGTGCCAGTCTATCAAGGAGTTTGGAATTAGAAAGCAGGACTAGAAAAATGCAGTTGTGTAAACTTACCATAAATGTAGATGTTCGAGTGCATTCACTGTTGCAGTCATTACATTTGGCTTATCTGCTTGCAGGTATCCCTCAGTTGGCCTGCTTATCAAAGTCTTGGGTCCTGCATCGGTTGCTGTCTCATCTTCCATGATGTCAGGTCATCAGGGGTATAAAGCATGCAGCCGACGCCATTACATCAGTTTTTCTTGCCCCAGATGTCAGGTGTCCCCATAATGGGAAGCAATTATAAACAGGGTTACACCTCCAACAAAATGCAAATACACCAGAAAGCTTTAAGCATAGTAAACAAGAACAGAGGTATAGTCAATAGAAGTCAGGGGGCTGGAGGGAGGGTAATCAGGACTGCAACAGCAAATACACTTGAACATCTACATTTATGGTAAGTGTACACAACTGTACTATGTTCTTCGTGTTTCACTGTTGCAGTCATTACATTTGGGTAGATTCCCAAAGCTAAGAAAAGGAGGAGGTAGTTAGATTAGGACCAGCTATAAGGTCCTGCAAGACTGCAGTGGCAAAACCAGCTCTGGATTTAGAAAAAAATTGGCAAGTGGTAATGCTTGGTGAAGGTATGTACAGAACTCCAGGTAGCAGCTTCTAGGATGTCCCTGGTAAGGACATCTCTGAGAAAAGCTGTAGAGGTAGATGCAGCCCTGGTTGAATGTGGTCTTATCCCCTGTGGGGTAGGTTTTCCATGATGCTTATAGCAGAAATGAATGCAATGGCCTATCCACTTAAAAATGGTTTGCTCTGAAATGGCCTTCCCCTCTGCCCCTGCAGCAAATGCAACCAGCAGCTGTTCAGATTTCCTGAGAGGCTTAGTCCTGTCCAAGTAAAATCTAAGTTGTCTGTGCATGTCCAAGGAGTGCAGTATTCAATCCCCTTTTTTCAGTGGATAAGAAAAGAAGGTTGGCAAATGAATGGGCTGATTAAGGGCCACACTGGATACCACCTTGGGCATAAAGGAGGGATTGGTACTGAGGGACACCCTGTCCGCATGAAAGATGATGAAAGGCTCCACTGCCATGAGGGCTTGTAATTCAGACACCCTTCTTGCTGAAGTGATGGCTAGGAGGAAGGCTGTTTTCCAAGAAAGGAATTTTAACTCTGCATGTGCAGCTGGCTCAAAGGGAGGGGGGGTAGAGTGAGCATTTCCATACAAAGTTAAGGTCCCAGGCTGGAGTAGGAGCTCTCCTGGGTGGTCTTAAGTTTTTGGCCCCTCTGAGGAAATGCTTCAGCAGTGGATGAGAGAAGAGGGGTGGCAATGTATTATAATGAGCTGAGATGGCGGAGGCATGAATTTTGATGTAAGAAAAGGAAAGGCCCTTGTGAAGCATCTCAGTTAAGTATTGAAGAATGAACGGTAAATTGGGCACAGTTGTGTCCATTCCCTGTGTTTGGCTCCAGGAACACAATCTTTTCCACTTTTCAGCATAGGATTTTCTAGTACTAGGCCTCCTTGCCTCCAGAATGACATCCATCACTTGCTTACTGAGTGATGGTAAAGGAGAGGTCATATAATTAGCCAGGCTGCAAGGTTCAAGGTTTGAAGCTGTGGCTGTAGAATCTGGCCTGCCTACTAGGACAGCAAGGCAGGGGCCTGAAGCAGGTGCCATGGTTCCAGAGGTGACACACTGCGCAAGAGGGGGTACCAGTGTTGGCGTGGCCAGTCTGGTGCAATAAGTATTGTCCTTGGTTTGTCCTGTTTGATCTTTAGTTGCACTTTGGAGAGGAGAGGGAGAAAGGCATAAACTGATAAGTTTTTCCAGCTGAAGGACATGGCATCCACTTTCCAAGCTTGTCTGTGGGGAATCCTTGTGCAGAATTTGTCTAATTGGTAGTTCTGAGGGGAAGCATACAGGTCTATCTCTGGGCTCCTCCATTTGATTCTCAAAATGTTGAATATCTTTGGTTCCAGCTTCCACTTATGTGGGTCCATGAGATTTCTGCTAAGGTCGTCTGCCAGTGTATTTAGCTTGCCTGGCAGGAATTGAACTTGTAGGTGCACTTGGTAGCTCAAGGCTGTGTTCCACAGAGCCATGGCTAGTCTGCAGAGGGGGTATGAATCGGTTCCCCCCTGCTTGTTTATATACCACATAACAGTGGTGTTGTCAGTCTTTACCAATAATTGTCCTGGAAGAATGTGTTCCTTGAAGGCTGTCAGAGCATTCTGGACAGCTAACATTTCTTTTTGACTAATATGCAGGTGCATTTGACTTGGGTTCCATTTGCCCTGAATGCACTGCCCTGCCAAGTGAGCCCCCCATGCATAGTCGGATGAGTCTGTTGTTAGGGTTTGTGCGGCCGGGGGTAGAGTGAATGGCAGTCCCTTGTTGTGGTGGCAGACCTCTGCCCACCAAAGGAACTCTGTCTTTAGACAAGGTATGATAGGAATCATTGATTCTACGCCATGAGAATGTTGGCACCATAACCCTTTTAGATACCACTGTAGTTTCCTCATTTGCAGTCTTACACGTGGAACTAGTACAATGCAAGAGGCCATGAACCCCAGGGCTTGCAGTATTTTCCTTGCAGATAGTTGGGTCTTTGTGGCCAGTAGTTTGAAGTAGGCTGTCAAATGAACTTGTTTCTCTGGCGTGAGGTAGGCCATCTGGGAAGTTGTATTCAAGCTTGCTCCCAGGAATACAATTTGTTGGCAGGGTACTATATGTGATTTCTTTTCGTTTATGGTGTACCCCAGAGAAGTTAGTAATTTCTTTACAGATGCCAGATGATTTAATAGTATGTCCTGACTTTCTGCCTGAATTAGACAATCATCCAGGTATGGGTATATTTGAATATGTCTTTGCCTGCAAAATGCAATGACTAGAGCTAGGCACTTTGTGAATACCCTGGGAGCAGTAGATAAGCCAAAGGACAGTGCAGAGAAAGTACAGTTGTGTACCTACCATAAATGTAGATGTTCGAGTGTATTCACTGTTGCAGTCATTACTCTTGGGTTATCCTGCTGGCAGGCTACACTCAGTTGGCCAGAATTCCAAAGTCTATGTCCGGCGTCGGTTGCTGTTGCCTCTTCCCTGACGTCAGTGCGCCAGGGGTATAAAAGATGCAGCCAACGCCATTTTCTTCAGTTTTTCTTGTCCCAGATGTCAGGTGCCCCCAAATTGGTAGGCTGAAAAATATGCCAATAAAAATGCATGCACAAAAATAACATTTCCTTCATCTACAAGCAAATACACCAAAAAGGTTGTACAGGATAGAGAAATGCAGAAAAGTCCCAGCAAAGAAAAGGGGGATGGTGGGTGGGTAACCTGGACTGCAACAGTGAATACACTCGAACATCTACATTTATGGTAGGTACACAACTGTACTATGTTCATCGTGTTTCACTGTTGCAGTCATTACTCTTGGGTTGAATCCCAAAGCTGAGGATGGGTGGCTGGGCTAAATAAGATTAGGAGAGGCTATGAGGCCCTGCAGAACTGCAGTGGCAAAGCCTGCTCTGGACTTAGAGTAAAGAGCTAAGTGGTAGTTTGTGAAGGTGTGCATTGAACTCCAGGTTGCAGCCTCTAAGATATCTTTGGTTGGTACTCCTCTGAGGAAGGCTGCTGCTCTGGTGGAATGAGGCCTAATGCCCTTAGGCACTGATTTGCCATGTTGAGAATAGCAGAAATGGATGCAATGCCCTATCCATTTAGAAATAGTCTGTTTTGAGATAGCCTTTCCTTATGATCCTGCAGCATATGACACTAAAAGTTGCTCAGTCTTTCTGAAAGCTTTAGTTCTGTCCAAGTAGAAGCATAACTGCATGTGTATGTCCAAAGAATGCAGAATTTTCTCACCCTTGTTCTGTGTATTTGGATAAAAGGTAGGCAAGTGAATGGTTTGGTTGAGGGCCAAACTGGACACCACCTTAGGCATAAATGT